>NC_061109.1:31904000-31906500 GCF_015104395.2 Macrobrachium nipponense
CTCGAAGACTTAACGACAGTCGTTTCCGACATGTAGTTTGGTCGATGACTTCCTTTACACAAGGATTTTGGTCACTTCGACATGCCCTTTCAGGCAGGTATGCACAGACCGTCTGTTAATGTAAAGGGCCCTTAACAAGTGTTGATATCTTGAGAACATTGTTCGATGGTCACCGCAGTTAATGGTCAATAGAGACTGGGTAATTATAATTATTTAAGAATTTTCAGAGATTGTCTTACAACTATCATTTAAAGCCTCAAAAAAAAAGCGTAAATTCACATCACTAACTAAAAGAATCTCAAGCACTCAAACGTCACATTTTTTCTCTCTGGACAACTGATATATTTAGGCAAATAAAACATGAAGGAATACCATCGATATATTTCCATGTTGTAAGGAAATAAACTAGTCCTACCATTTTCAGTGTCCTTGAAATTGAGAATATTTGTGGATAACGAAACTCTGTATAAATAAATATTTATTACGCCATCAATATAATTTTATATCTTCCATTGCCTTTATCACGAGCCAGGTAGTTTGTTAAGTTCCTTTGGCTATTTAATTTTTCTTTCGTTTTCTTAGAAATTTATAACTGTTAGATTATGTTTACTATTTGAACGGTTTGTCCTCATCATGTTATTAGATACATTAGCACGTGTTTGTCATCTTTGCTATTTTAGAAATGGATGTATAATTTCACCATAAATCATCAGCGATAAGTGATAATCTATAACACTCTTCAAAATGGTTTGAGAAAGTATAATTACTTGCACTAAATCAAGCATTATTACATCTATCGCGTATTATAAACTCCGACGAAAGAAACTTTATTTTTTCATAGATTTATTATTTGCAAAATCTTCTTGAGACAGTTATTAACATGCCTCTATAAGTACATAAACAGAAAAGAAAAAAAATATGCGAAAAAGAATACTAAGAGAGAGAGAGAGAGAGAGAGAGAGAGAGAGAGAAGAGAGAGAGAGCTTATGACTAGGTAATACGCAAAACACAGAACTCCTGTAAAGCAGAAAGATAAGTTGTTTTTAGTTACTCTTTAAAAGGCGTTCATATTATTATTATTATTATTATTATTAGGAAGGAGGCCTTCTCTGAGGGCAGTAGCATTGAATACAATAGCTGTTTCAACGGCATTTAATTTATATAGAATCTTCTCAATTCTTCTTATTATCTTTTTTCTCGAGAGCATGTAGCTGGTGTATTAAGTTTCCTAAGGACATGTAAAGATTTTCATTTTGTGTCCCTTAGGTTTATTCCTCTAACGTGTGCGCTGTCGACACGTTAGAGAATAAAAACCTAAGACAAATGAAAATTTTTACATGTCCTTAGGAAACTTAATACACCAGCTACATGCTGACGAGAAAAGATAATAAGAAGAATTGAGAAGATTATATATAAATTAAATGCCGTTGAAACAGCTATTGTATTATTATTATTATTATTATTATTATTATTATTATTATTATTATTATTATTATTATTATTATTTGGAACAAAAAACAGAATTTTCTTATAATACTGTTAATTTTACAACACACTCTAAAGCTTTCCGGAGGTTTATATAAATATTCAGTGCTTTTTCTAATTTTCAAAAAGTTATTTGTCGCACTTTTACAATTACTATGACGGTTTTATTTTCATACGTAGAATTTAATTTTTAAATGAAAACTCTGAGGATATTTATCCAAAGAAAAATTTTACAACTTCGTGGGCGAACATGGAATGAGAAACAAAGCAATTCTTTTGTGGAACATTGCAGACGATTCTCGTAAATGAAGGGTACCGTAGAATATTCGATACGATTCGTTAAACCTTTTCTTTCAAAATTTATGTCCAAAATATCGTCCAATTTTACGCAATTTATAGATACGGTAGACTCGCATTTATTTCATTTTTATATTCCTAGGAATATGTAAGGGAAATGTTGTAATATCAGGAAATATTCGATTTAAAAGGAAAGTGTTTTTGACGCTATGATGTGTATGCAATATATAATATATGTGTATGCATATGTATACACACATATATTTTTATGTTGCATAGGTACACATCATAGCACCAAAAACACTTTCCCTTTAAATCAAATATTTCCTGATATTATTACATTTCCTTTACATATTCCTAGGAATATAAAAATGAAATAGATGCGATTCTAATGTATCTATCAATTGTGTACAAATTGGACGATATTTTGGGCATGAATTTATATGTATATATATATATATATATATATATATATATATATATATATATATATATATATATATATATATATGTATATATATATATATATATATATATATATATAATATATATATATATATATATTTGTGTGTATAGATGTATATATAAACACGTACAGCTATCCCCAGCACTGATACTACATGATTTCACAGGATTTCGCTCAAAATTCACTAACTGGCAGCCTAACATGCTCTATATTTATCTGTTATTTTAATGTGAAAACACGATTATTGCATAC
>NC_061109.1:31914000-31916500 GCF_015104395.2 Macrobrachium nipponense
TAAAAAATAAACTAAAATAAAAATAAAAAGGAAGTTTATTTTTTAAAATATTATTTTTTAGAATATTTAACTTTTACATTGTCCCATTTTTTAATTATATTAATACTAAGGTCCTTGTTTTAATTTGCGTATTTTTTATAATTTTACCAGCCCTGAAGATGAGACCCAAAGTCTCGAAAATTTGGAAGAATAAATAGATAATGCTACGCTGGCTTTCTGCATCCTGTTATATTTAATCTACGGCGTTCCAGATGCCCCAAACTTCCTGTATATATATATATATATATATATATATATATATATATATATATATATATATATATATATATATATATATATATATATATATATATATATATATATATATATATATATATATATATATATATATATATATATATATATATATATATATATATATATATATATTACTTGTTTTAGACTTCAATATAAGACGGAATGTTTTGGATTCTAGATTCTTTACGAACCATAAGCTTTCGATGACTTACAGTCTTCTACATCAGGTAACAATGCCCTGAGCCTGTATGTCTCCGAAAGCCTGGACGTAGTCAAGTAAAAAAATCAGAAATCTAAACACTAAGTTTTATTGAAGCATAGCACGAAATAAATATTTTCATTGCGCGTAAGGAAAATATTTACAGCTCGTAGGCAAAGCATACAGAATTCTAATGTAATGACTACAACACAAGCATTTGGCTTTATGAATAAAATTGAACAGCCTCATGTTCTCAAGTCCATTGTTGCTCAACTAACACATTCTGATGCTTAAAACATATTTTTGTTTTCTTTTTAGGAGGAGGCTTCTTCACCCACCCAATGCTCATTAATTCCTCAAAAACTGTCACAAATTTTGTAAGCATCTATACACTTCATCTTTAAATTTGAGTGGACTACAGAGGCATTTTTTTCATTGAGATGGGGCTCTTGAAAATTTAATTGAAACACACGGCATAATTGTTGTAATTATGTATAAATTTCAGAGTCTCTCTCTCTCTCTCTCTCTCTCTCTCTCTCTCTCTCTCTGATATAATCAATACTTTAGTTGGTATCAGTTCATGTAATAACGCAAAACGTGGCATTTTTATAACTTTTCTTTAAAAACCTTCCATGTTAGAAATAACGTCTTCTCTCTCTAATTGCAAAATCATAGTCCGTTAAATTCTGTAATGACATGTGACCAGTAGCTTTAAAGTTTTGTGATACTTAGAAAATAAACTCAACATCATTTGTTAAATACCATGAAAAGTTAGTTTTTTGTAAAAGAAAATATTGTAGTGGCTATGTCTGCACGTCCCCCTCCAGATCTAAACTACTGAAGCTAGAGGGCTGCAAATTGGTATTTTGATCATCCACCCTCCATTCATCAAACATACTAAATTGTAAATCTGTAGCCTCAGTCGTTTTTTTATTATATTTATGGTAAACGTTAGACATGGAATATGCATCTGGCAGCGCTTTCAGGAGCTATGGGGAGCACCCTAACTCTACTGCATCTGGTGAGTAACTGGAGAGCTGCCGGTCATTGTTGATGGTTTTATATAGCATTATACAATGTACAGAAAACTCTTCGGCACGGTTAAAATTTACTTGTTTACATATTGTAACATTGCATCATTTGTTTAAAAGATACTGTACGAACTTTACATTAGATGTTAGATAATGGTTTTACTCGTTATCGGAACGTTTTATTGGGCATAAGATTACACCTTTGCACTTTTGTTCGTACTCAACAATAGATATCAAATGTTTATTGTCTCGCCGTCAAGGCTATACAGTTTCACTGTTTTTATTGTTTCGCCGCCCGAGTGTTGAAATGAATAGTTGCCCCAATAAACCAAGCATCTGGCCAACTATGGACAGCATCTGGACAACTATGACGTTCAGCGTTTGTCAAAATAATCTCACTTTCACACTAATAAATTGCATCACTTCATATACTATAGTAGTTTCACATCAGCCATGTATCTGATGTCTAGGCCAGTTCCTTACGACGCTCCTGATTAGTTGTTGATAAGCCAATCACAGGGCTGGAAACTCTCAGTCTCTCTCACGAGTTCACATTGGCAGGACGTATGTTCCACCTCTCCTGAGGGATGCGTCTTTCAAAAATATCCCTCAGGAGAGGTGGAACATAAACCCTGCCTTTGTGAACTCTCGAGAGAGTCTGAGAGTTTCCAGCCCTGTGATTGGCTTATCAACAGCCAATCAGGAGCCTCGAAAGGGACAGGTCTAGACATCAGATGCACGGGTGATGTGAATCTAATATAGTATTTTTAATACAACTAAGTCTTCATGGATCTTAGGGCCTCTTGACCATCTTTATTTCCGACAATATAGCTTCATGAAAAACTTGGACATTTCTTTTAATTTCACTGGTTAACGTAAGAATTTCTTCACTACTTTCATGAAGCCACAGTTTAAAATATAATGTTTTTAATTAATATATTGCAGCCTTACGTAAAAATGGAGACAAATATAA
>NC_061109.1:31921500-31924000 GCF_015104395.2 Macrobrachium nipponense
AAATTTTCTTGTTTATGTTTCTATTTATTTATTTTACTTTGTACCCCGAAGAAGTGTACGCAATACACGAAAGCGCTTGGTATCTGGTCTTTGATTCTTCACCTTTCATGTGGCTATTTATGTGTGTATAATACTATATATATATATATAACTATATATATATATATATATATATATATATATTATATATATAGAAGTAATGCGTATAAGGTAATGAGGTCAGAGGCAAAAGAGGCCATAGTGGAAAGTCTGCCTGAAATCCAATGTAGAGTGTGAGAACCTTACCGAAGCAAAATGTATGTTAAACATCAACAACCACATCCTAGGAAACCACTTTGGCTCTCACAAAGAAGAGAAGGGTTACATGTTGTAACCTAGATAAGTATGTTCGTTCATATGCCTGTATCTTGAGTAGGTTTGCTCGCCTATGATTTGTAAACGTATTGTAACTCAGACTTCCTCTACTCCTCTTAGTTCAAACATCTATTCAGAAACCTTCTCTACTCCTCTTGGTTAAACATCTATTCAGAAACCTTTCTTGCAAATCTATCCACAAGATGTAATCTTGAATAATACATTGTATTTTTGCTACTTTGTGTTTCCATGACTTACCCTCTACCACTCAAGAAGCAAGAAATGAATATCGAGTTCAATGGAGACATAGACTGAAAGAGAGAGATCACCCAACGATGTTTGCTATGCGAACCAAAATTACAACCTGCGGCTCGTTTTGGTAAATGGCGAGACCACAAACATATATATATATATATATATATATATATATATATATATATATATATATATATATATATATATATATATATATTATATATATATATATATATATATATATATATATATATATATATATATATATCTTCTTCTTCCCAGCTTGTTCCCATTTTTATATGGGGTCGCCGTTTCGGATGAGCCGTTTCCATCTATTTCTATCTTGTGCTTCTGCCTCATCAATTCCCTTCTCATTTAAATCTCCTCTCACACAGTCCTTCCATCTCTTTCTTGGTCTCCCTCTTTTTCTTCTTCCTTGCACCTCCACCCCCATTGTACGTCTCCCAGCGTGGTCCTCATCTCTCCTCACGGTGTCCATACCATCTCAGCCTCCCCTCCTGCACTTTCTTTGATACTTCCACCACCTTAGTTGACCCCCTTATGTAGTCATTTCTGATCCTATCCACCTCTTGTTACCCCAGACATCCACCTAAGCATTCTCATTTCTGCCACATCCATCTTCTTCTGCTCTGCTTTTCTCATGCTTGCTGTTTCCGTACCATACAGCATTGCTGTTCTTACCACCGTCTTGTGAATTTTCCTTTTAACCTAAGCGGCACTCTTTTGTCACAAGACTCCCGAGGCCGCTCTCCAGTTGTTCCAGCCTGCCTGTACCCGATGTTTTACTTCTTCTTCCATACTTCCTCCAGCGTTAACAAAAGATCCCAAATACTTAAACTTATCAACTCTCCTTATTTGCTCTCCACAAGCTGAATACTTTCTCTATCATCCCCCTCAGTGGTGGTACACATATATTCTGTCTTGGATCTACTTATTCTCATTCCTCTGTCCTCCAGTACTTGTCTCCATCTTTCCAATTTTCACTTCCAGATCTTCCCTGCTCTCTGCACACAGAACAATATCATCCGCATACAATATGTTCCATGGTACTGTCTCCTTACTTCCTCTATTATAACATCCATCACTATGTTAAAGATAAATGGGCTCAGAGCCGACCCCTGGTGTAATCCTACTCTCACCTCAAAACCTTCGTCTCCCCAACACTGCTCTCACTCTGGTAAATACATTCCGGTACATCTCTTGTATCAATCGCACATACTTCTCTGGCACCATCTCTCCTCAGGCTCCTCCATACCTCTTGTCTCAGGACTCGATCATAAGCCTTTTCAAGGTCAATGAATACCATATGTAGGTCCCTTTGTCTTTCCCCGAATTTCTCCATTATTTGCCTCAGACAAAATATACCATCTGTTGTTCCCCTTCCCTTCATAAATCCCATCTGCTCTTTACCTATTTGTACTTCTCTCTCAGTCTAGCATCTATCATCCTTTCCAGTATCTTCAAAGTGTGGGACATCAAACAAATTTTTAATGCCCCCTATAATTACCACACTCTTGGACATCGCCTTTATTCCCTTTAAAAATTGGGATCAATATACTCCCACGCCACTCATTTGGTATCTTTTCCTGTTCAAGGATCTTTATCATAAGATCGTACAGTATATCCACTCCTTCATCTCCTAATGCTTTCCATGCCTCCACTGGGATCATGTCTGGTTCGGTTGCCTTCCATTCTTCACCTTCTTCAGTGCATTTAGTAACCTCTTTGCTTGCTAGAAAACCACATTACCATGCCAATGTTCACTTGCCCATCCTCTCTTATTAGTCTATTATTTTCTTCATTTAACACTGTTCGAAATATTCTTTCCATCTCTTCACAATGTCTTCCTCCTTTCTAAGCACTACACCCT
>NC_061109.1:31929000-31931500 GCF_015104395.2 Macrobrachium nipponense
ACATCCACACGAGTCACAGCTTACAAAATTGCAAGATTTTTGCACATGAACCGTGCCACATCGTGCCACACCGTGCCAGATATGAACCTTGGGTATATATAGAGGTCTGCCAAGCACATCCTTCATTCCACGCCCAACCAGCATGCAATATGGACCTCAACAGCCTCTCACCCCAGGAGATCCGGAGATTTTTGGTAGCTGTCCTGTATTTATATGCAGTCCAGGTCATCGACGAGTTGAGAAGACGTACTAGGGTACCACAGTCACTAGCACCATGCAGAAAGGACGGCAGGGCAGGGCGGATTTGGGCTCGGGAGTGGCTGACACAGCGGCAACTACATGGGGACTACGACCAGCTGCTACAAGAACTGAACAAGGAGGACCGCAAAGGACACAAGAACTTTCTACGAATCTACCCTGAATTGTTCGAGGAGATGGTCTAAAGGCTGACGCCCCTGTTGAAGAAGAAGGACACGAACATGTGGCGTGCACAAGAGGTGGGACTCAAGTTGGCGGTCACTCTCCGCCACCTGGCAAGTGGGAGCGACTATACAAGCTTGCAATACAGCTTCAGAGTCTCCAAGAGTTCCATATGCCGATTTATCCCAGTAGTCTGCCAAGCCATTATCGACATATACAAACCAGAAGTGATTAAGTGCCCAAAGACGCCAGAAGAATGGAATGACGTAGCAAAATGCTTCGCCTCCAAGTGGAACTACTTCTATTGTGTGGGAGCCTGGATGGGAAGCACATCGCGATCAAGAAACCCAAAGGTGGAGGATCACTGTATTTCAATTACAAGAAATTTCACAGCATCGTCCTCATGGCCCTCTCCGATGCAAAGTACAAGTTCCTGTTCATCAACGTCGGTGCAGAAGGAGGTGCTAGGGATGGAGGAACCTGGCAGAAGTGCAACCTGGCCAGGGCCATCGCAAACAACCGAGCAGGACTCCCACAAGACAGAAATCTGCCCAATGACGACGAACCCATCCCCTTCCACATGGTCGCCGACCATGCCTCCGCTCTCAATACGTGGTTGATGAAGCCCTACTCCCACCAATCACAAGATCCCACCGAACGAATATACGGCTACAGATTATCTCGCGCTTGTCGTGTGTTGGAAAACGCATTCGGCCTGCTGCAGATGAGATGGTGAGTCTTCGGGACGACAATGCAACAGGACGTACAGGTGTGCAAGAAGATAACTTTGTGCGCATGTGTCATGCACAACCTGGCACTGCAATGCTACTCATGTGCTGTCACCGACGTCGACCATGAAGACCAACACCATAACGTTGTACCAGGTACTTGGAGGCAGGAGTCGCTGAACTTCATGGAACGACTCATGGCAAGAAGGGGACCAAACTACACATGTCGAGCGAAGGCCGTCAGAGATTACCTGGCCCAGTACTACTCATCGGATGCAAGCGCACTGGAATGGCAAGAGCGAATGGTGTTTCCTTGAGGACGACCAGCTACTGATGAGTAGAGGACCCAAAGAACTCTGTAATAAAACGTAACCAAACAAATGTAAATAATTGTAAATAAACATTATGATATATTTCTCGTTGTTTTATACCCCCCATACTTTGGTATTATCCTAATAACAATATTAATACAATAAATAATATTGGTACGATGATTGGTACATAAAAAATGATGTTGGAAAATAATTAACTGAAAGTTATAATAACATAATTACATAATAATGAAACAAATGAGAAGCAAATGAAGGACATAAAAAAAATACTTATACTAAAAAAACATTAAAAGCATAGAATATAAGAAAATTAACATGAAAAGCATAGAAATTAAGAAAATTAACATGAAAAGCATAGAATATCAGAAAATAAACATGAATAGCATAGAATGTAAGAAAATGAACATGAAAAGCATAGAATGTAAGAAAATGAACATAAAAAGCTTAGAATGTATGAAAATGAACATAAAAAGCATAGAATGTAAGAAACTGAAATTGGGACTTGGTTTTACCATGACATGTTTAACTGCAAGTATCATATATTATCCACTGAGGCCAACATGTCTTTAGTATCTTACTGATTTTTCATTGTTCCCCTGTAAATAACCATGTCCAGTCAATGTTAATTACTGTTTCATTATCATATTTGTATGTGTTCATGTTCATTTGATCATGTTCTCAATATGATATTATTGTTCTTACCTTGTATGTTATTATATAATTTGATGGTCATATTTATTTCATGATGCATTTCATTTTATACTTTAAGTTATTTTCCGAGTTGTATTTATTTCATAGATCACATATCATATTTCATGTTAAGATTTCCTGTTATATTTCTTCATGTTATTATTCTTTCTGGCCATGCTCTTTCATTTTATATTTCAAGTTATTTTCAGAGTTCTATTCATATCATATTTCACATATATTTCATTTTATATTTCCTGTTATACTTTTTTCTTATTCAATCTCATTTCACCCAATCATATCATATATATTGCCATGATATATAAATTACGA
>NC_061109.1:31936500-31944000 GCF_015104395.2 Macrobrachium nipponense
AAAAACTAACCCCAGACATACTTCTATCAAATAATGACTAAAAATATTCCCAAAAATACAAATTGAACGTCTCCCAATTAACTCCATTCAATATGACCACTGAACTAATTTCTAACTTCAACTCGTGAAGGAACTCTATGTGACCACTAAATCATAAGTCATTATCACATACCCGCAAAGAAAAAAAAATATTAAGTTCTCTAACTTAATTCTCCAAATTCACATACTAACACACACAATCCAGAACTCACAGTAACTCCACAGACTTCTGTCATCGCATTTCAAACTTACAAATTCTCACAAGTAAAAAAAAAAAGAATAAAAAAAAAAAATAAAAAAGTAATGAGCCCAAAAAAAAAAAATCACGTAACAAGTCCAGCACCGAAATCATCATTAAAATGTTCTCTCAAGCTCTGACATTTCAACAACCCACAAAATCAGTAAAACTCCCCAATGTCTAACAGCAAAAACACCTTACTGCTCATAATTAATATCAAAATGTCCATTTATGTAAAATCACAACCCCCAACAAATCACATCCCGTCCAAAAAGAAATGCTATTTAAAGCTCAACCCCGATTACATCTCTCGTAGGAAAAGGAAAAAAAAAATAATAATAACAGCAATAATAATACATGAATTCTCCCCATCACACAATGTATATAATATACATAACGTCGCGCTTTCCCCATAAATGCCATATGTATAGTTACGGAATTTTGCCATCGCAACTTTTTCTTAGTTTGGGCACGGCCAGAAAGCAACCCCTTACATGTGCATTCTCATGAAATGCTATGGTCAACATTTCCAGATCTTGCAAAACTCTAAGCAATCACCACTAGAGGAAAAGAGTCAGCACACTGGACTCATCCCAGTATTTTCAGCAAAAATCCACCTGCGGACACGTCAGGTGCTCGGACTGCAGCATGGACTTGTCTATTCAGACTTGCAACTTCAGAAACTCATGATTCTCAAAAAAAGGTCCAATACTGACACCACGTAAGCACATTCCACAAAATTATCTCCAGGATATGATTAAAGTGCTCAAAAATTGTCTCAAGGACATAACTCTCACATGATACTGCCCAATTATATAAAAAAAAAAATTATCACCTAACCGGGATAAAAAAAAACTATGGTAAACTCACAATTCAGCAATTATATGCCACTAAAAATAATTCACTGGTGAATATAAAAAATGCAACTTCTCCATAGGACCACAATGCAGTAATGCCACTCGCCTCCAATTAGTCACACAACCAAAAAGAACCACAGAACTCCTCGCTTGGCTTGTAAAAACTCCAGAAAAAAAATCCTAACCACAAAAAAAAAAGAAGACACCCCCAAGATTAATGCCATCCACACACACACACACATATATAATATATATATATATATATATATATTATATATATATATATATATATATATTATATATATATTATATATATATATATAATATATCACCATCTTAATAATAACACCACCCCAGTGATGAAAATATTACCTCCGTTTAATTTAATAACCACACACACCATATTCCATCTTATTTCACCACTAACCACGTGGTAATAAAACCACCACTCCAGCAATAAAAAATATTCATCTCTGTTTCGGCAAATAAAAAAATACTTACCTCTATTTCACCAATAACTCCATGTGGAATGAAACAAGTCTCCAAAAAAATATTATATCTCCAAGCAGGATAATAAAAAATGAAACTCCATCTCCAAAAAATATGCACTCAAAGCATCTAGCTGACACACTCGGAAAATATTGCCCCATGTCTCCTCAAAAAGATTCCTCCATTTGCAACAAAAATGGCTGCAAAATAATTGAACTAAACATAGCTCTCACCACCATAGGCCTAAACTGTGGAATATCTCAAAAAAAAAAAACAAAAAAAAAAAAAAAAATCAAATGGCCAAAATATACCTCAAATATATTATATCTCAAATTCTCCAGGAAAATAACTCAATGTTATAGTCAAAGACTATAAACTCTCTGTTTAGCATAACTGCTAAGAAAGGGCAAAAACTCGGCAAATAAAAATTTGCCCCAGAATTCTCGAAAAATCACCAATGTGCCACAACTCATTATAACAAAACTCCAAATTCAAAGTGTCTAAGCAAAGACTTCTCCATATGCACTACGGCATTGTCCACTAGAAACTTAACCAAGTTTCCTATCTCTGGCAAAGTTGTCACAAATACAACAAAAGTATTGTGCAAGAAACCCACAACTTCTGGAACACAAATATCCAGAGAAAATAAAATGTAGTGCCATTTCGTATGCATTAAAAATTAAAAAATGCAAAAATTCTCCCATAAATCTCTGCAGCATCAAACACCTGAAATTATAAACACATTCCCGAACAATGACTCCAAGTCACGAACTGAGATATTAAAAAATTCTCACAAACTGCTCGGAGAGAAAAAATAAATTCAAATTCGCCCATGATAAAAACAACTTGCGTCAGCGATGGCTAACTTCCAAAAAAAATGAAAAAAGAAAAATCAACGACACTGTTAACTATCCCTGTGACTCACGTAGATGTCAAGCAATTTTCTGCTGAACTCATAAAAAAAGAGAAAAAAAAATGTGTCGTTAGTTCCTCCTATATCCACAAAAAAAATATCACCACCATTGATAATC
Organism: Macrobrachium nipponense; assembly: GCF_015104395.2. NCBI lineage: Eukaryota > Metazoa > Arthropoda > Malacostraca > Decapoda > Palaemonidae > Macrobrachium > Macrobrachium nipponense. The sequence continues at coordinate 31,939,155 of NC_061109.1, forward strand.
ATTACAACACCTATATTATTATATAAAAAAAATCACCCGTATTAATAAATATTAGCAAAATTAGTACTCGCCCATTCACCAAAAAATCAGCACAAAATTTACCAAAAGTTCAGCAAAATTCAGCACAATTCACCAAAAATTCAGCCAGATTCATCACCCATGAACCACTGACATGTTCTCCAAAGTCATAGGAACTCAATAAATAGTTAACCACAAAAATTCTCCCATAATTCATTGTAATAATTCTCCGTAATATAATTATCTGTAATAACTATAAAATAATCTCCAATGAAATATCTCAAATCTCCTGTAAAATATGTCTCAAGTAAAGGCATTAATATTGGCCATTCCCCAATATTTATCATTATTGCCACACCCTAAAATTAACACCACTCACCAGTATCATCAGATACAACATGAGGCACCCATCTACCACCAATGGCGACACCACCTGACAACATCAGTCAGCAATCATTATCAGTCAGCACCACTTTAAAGTAATTTCCACAACACCAATCAAATCTCCATTAAAAAAAAATAATCCTTGTGTCCCCATTAATAATAATTCTCTCTAACATTGTGTAAAAGCATTTTCCAAAGCATAAGGAAAACTTACACCACATATATATGCACTTCATTTCCTTTTCTCTTCACTCAGGAGAAAGAAAAAAAATCTTTCTAAAAAAAACCCTACGGGCATCTCACATCATCTCCCCAGTGGTTATCAGCTGATTCCTGGCATTGAAAATTCCTTATCCAAGGCCAAACTCGTCCCCAATACCCCGACACAAAGAGAAAAAGAAGAAATTCACCCCCCCACTAAAAAAAAAAAGGGTTTCACCCTCCTCTGAGTGATAGAACACCCCCCTGATATAGTGTTTGAGTACCCCTGAGGCAGACCACTACTGCCCTCCCCTTGCAATACCCCTCTGGGTCGGTTCAGCAGAAATTGCGCTGACCGCATAAGAACAAGTGGGCTCTCTATCTCCAGGCAAAACCAGTATGTATGAAAACCATTCATACACACACGTACGAGGGGGACCCGAAAAGTAACCGGAATTGTGTCATAGAATTTTATTCAGTTATTGTTACATGTTTACAGTCTTATCACCTTCTTAAAGTATTCTCCATTTGAAGCAATGCACTTATCCAGACGTGTTTTTCCACTGTTGAAAGCAATTCTGGAACTCTTGTGAAGTTATGGCTTTTAATGACTTCCGTCGTTTTTCTTCTGAACCTCTTCAACTTCTGCAAACGTTTTCCTTTGAGGGCTTTCTTCATTCGGGGGAACAAAAAGAAGTCACAGGGAGCAAGATCGGGGGATAGGGAGGGTGGGTAAGTGGGGTCATTCCATTCTTGGTCAGAAACTGTCTCACACTCAAGGCGATGTGCGCTGGTGCATTGTCGTGATGAAGCCACCACCCTCCACCCCTTTGCCACAGGTCGGGGCGTTTCCGTCTCACGGAATCTCGCAAACGCTTCAGCACTGCCAAGTAAAGTGTCTGGTTAACAGTGTGACCTGCAGGAACGAATTCTTTGTGGACAATTCCTTTCACATCGAAGAAACAAATCAGCATCGTCTTGACACTGGACTTCACTTGACGTGCTTTTTTGGGTCGTGGTGACGTGGATGCTTCCACTGACTTGATTGCTGCTTTGATTCTGGGTCGTAGCCATAGCACCAGCTTTCATCACCTTTAGACCTTCGAAAAAAGGTCTGGATCAACTTCCAAACTTGTTCTTTCAGTTAACAACAGCATCCATTCGTGACTGCTTTTGACCGTCCGTGAGCAAGCGAGGCACCATTTTTGCTGCAACTCTTTTCATTCCCAATTCCTCACTCAAAATTCGTTGACATGAACTCCAGGACCACACCATCAAATTAACAAGCTCATCAATTGTTCTGCGACGGTCTTCCATGATCAGTTCATGAATTTTAGTGATGTTTTACATCCGTTCGGGAGGTTGAAGGTCGCCCTGAACGAGGCTGGTCTTCCAGTGACTTTGACCATTCTTAAAGCGTGCAAACCACTCGTAAACTTGTGTTTTTACTCATGGCAACATCTTTGTAAGCTGTTCGAGAAGCATAGCATCTGTTTCCGCTGCCGTTTTCCCCCAGCAAAAAACACAATTTTACGGCAGCACGCTGCTTCTTCCTTTCAGTCATCGTAAAATAGACAAAAAAGGCGTGAAGTACTTCTAAACAAATGTGAACCGTGCAGCTATAACCTCTTCCCACGATGATGCCAGTTGGCACACTGATGCTTGAGGGTTGCCTCAGGTAGCATCTAGCGGTGGAAGCCTGAACTACTACTGGCTTGTCACACAGAAAACTATTCCTACCTGTTACTTTTGGTCCCCCCTCATATGTATTAAACAAAGATGAACTCATCTCCTTTGATATGTGCCGATAAAGAAACACATCCCTTTCTACTCCTATGGGGAAAAAATGTGGTATCCTAAACCAATCCCATAACTCACAAAATGGTTCATACACAAAGTCGAAAAAAACCCCAGGCCTAAAAAAAAAAAACACATTGTAACACTTACCCCTTCACAATGAAAAAAAACCCCGGAATCTGCGCAATCACAAACACGCGAATCTCGTCGGTACAATGCAAACACGCTCGGCAAGAAAGCACTCGATGATCTTTCACACCTAAACTTGACTGAGTCCTCATTCTCAGCGGGGGCACCTCTGGGACAGCAAATTGGTCTTTGCTCAGTACCACTGTTAATGATGGACCCCCCACCCCTTAACCCCCATAAGTTCTTAACTGAAATATAACAGTCCCACAATCAGACACTCTGAAAACGGCATTTCATAGCTGATACCAATCTCACAAAAGGCTTTTTCGTTCGAACACCGATCACACCACCACTCTAACAACGGGAGCATCGCCCCCGTTATTCACATAGGTAACGTTAAGCCAAGAGCGGAAGGCTTACTGGTAACACCTTGTCTGGTAACACATTCTCCTCTATCTCTCTTTCTCTCTCTCTCGCAACCTACACTCCATTATCTAAGGTCACCAAATCAGAGTCGGAGCTACAAAAATATACGTTTATTCAAAGCAAAGTACTAATTGAATAATGCAGGTTCTCACAGGATAATTGATAGATGATACCTCATAGCTTAGATAACTTAGATGACCCCCGGTAAATAATAGTCTTAATCTGTAAAAGACAGGAGAACACACTAGTGAGCACACACAATTGTAAAGACAACGTCAAAAGATTAAATGAAATAGAACATCTTTACAAAATGTCAAAAACAGACAACTAAGCCACAACTTTGGCTAAATCACAGTACCTCTTACCCATTGCACTTGGAATATGGCACTACACTGAACAATAAATAACTTTCGCAGAGCCATCCCGGCATTCTGCCTTTTCTCCCCGTAACTGTCTCCATCCTTCTGCCTAATACCTGCCATTAAGAACGGATATAGCTCGTACACGTACACATGAATTCACACTCTATTCAATGCCCTGAAACTGCTTTCAACTGGTTTCAAAGTCATCTTCACTCGAACGCACATGACTACAGGACGATCATTGACCTGCTTAGGTACATCAGCACTCTTAAGCTGTCGCCCGAACTCTCAGTCTCCAGGGAAGTTAAAAAATGATGATCTGTACATTCCTCTTACTAGTTAAACACACCACACACCACACACACACACACACACACACACTACACACACACATATAGTATATTTATATATATATATATGATATATATATATATATATATAATATATATATATATATATATCATATATGGTATGCATATGTGCATGTTTGATACAGGCACGAAACTACCAGGCGACTGAAACAAGTCGGACCATATGTACGATTTTTATTGGGTTTTTGGTTTTTTAGCCGGAAACGTTCTGATTCGGGGATATCCGGCCGAATATCTGCCATGCTAAATTCTTAATTAATAGCAAGAGAGAGAAGAGAGAGAGAGAGCGAGAGAGAGAGAGAGAGAGAGAGAGAGAGAGAGAGAGAAAGCATTACTTCATACAACTTTTTAAGGATTCCAAATGTGCTCTTACTTTTCTTCTGCTATGCAATAAAACGATAATATTAGAAAAGGGATGGTTTTAAACCTAGTACCATTATCATACGAATGTCCGGCCGTGCTAAATTCGTTGATCTTAGTCGTTGAGCGAATAAAAAAAAAACATAAATATGACAGCATTTTCACGAAGAATTCAAAATATACACTTAGTTTTTTCTGTTACGATGATAATAATGAATATATTGAGGGTTCAACAATTGCCGACCTACGGTTGCCGCTGCCAGGTGCTAGCCGCTCCAAATGTATAATATATATAAATAATATATATATATATATATATATAGATATATATATAATATAGATAATATAGTATATATATATATGTATTGTTATTTTTATAATTTTAATATATATATATATATATATATATATATATATATATTATATATTATATATATATACATATAACATATATATATATTATATATATATATATATATATATATATATATATAATATATATATATACATATATATATACATACATATATATATATAATATAATTATATATATATAGATATATATATATTATATATATATAATTATGTAATATATAGATATATATATATATATATATATATCGATATATAATATATATAATATATTATATATAATATTTATATATTTATATATTTATATTTTATATAATATATATTTTTATATATATATAGTATATATATTATATATTTTATATATATATATATATATATAGTATATTATTATATATATATATATATGTAAGTATATATATATATTAT
>NC_061109.1:31949000-31959000 GCF_015104395.2 Macrobrachium nipponense
GAAAGTGGGATTACTGTCATGAATAACATTTATTAATACACAATTTAAAAAAATAAAAGTTTTTAAAATAAAAGATATGATATTAGAATTTTCTCGAATTAAATTAAGTTTAGTCATTTCCTTGAGTGACGTCACAAACTTTCCATTTCAAGATTTAAGCTACTTACAAGTTTACAAATTCACTTTTGACAAATCGAGATATATAAGAGTTAATTTACTAGTAATATTAGATAGTTTTCAATACAAAAGCATCTCTAACTACTTATATGAAATGAAAGGAATCAGAAATATGTGAAACGTTTTATGCTTGCGAAAGATGGTGCAATCCTTCCACGTGATTACTGGCAAAGACAAGCGTGAAACAAGACATGAGGAAGGCATGTTTAAAAAAAAATATATATATTTTGGAACCACGCGGCCCCAAGTGGTGATACATATCTTCCTACTTTGAACAGACAATGCTAGTTCTTTTTTCTTCTCACATTCTACGTTATCTTAACTTTTAAATTGTGTTATGCGAAATCTGAACATACATTATTAGAACATACTAACTCAAGGTAATAAGGAATCTGAAAATATTGCAAACAATTTTAAAACACTTCATACAGTTAAAGAGAGGATGATATGCATTACGAAAGTGACAACATATAAGAATATATATATATGTGTGTGTGTGTGTGTGTGTGTGTGTGTCTGTGTGTACATATAATGTGTGCGTGTGATTTCTCAGGATATGGGTTCGATTCTCACTACCGGATATCAGAATTTCTAAATTTTTCTTGCATCTAAGTCTTTGCAGTGACAAGCATAATCAAAAAGTGTAAAGAATTCAAGAAGGTAAGAGGGTATTGTGGCTCTTCATATTACATGTGTATCTGGTCAAAGGTGACCAGTAGATCGTATGAGAGAGTATGTAAGAGATACAGTCCGTTTGTGTCTGATGTATCATCTCTTTATGGTTCGTAATTTAGCGTATACGTACCACAGATATGTAGATGTGAATGACCATATTTGGTTTTTTTATGGTTTTCTGTTTGAAGAGACGACACATCCGATGAAAGCTATTTTTCGGTTTTGGCTACTATTGGAACATATTCATTAATTCGTCTTGAGCTCATGAGAAATATTCGAGACTGAATATTAATGTTTTGTTCTTTTTATCTAATTTTTATTTTTAAAAATGTATATCCCCATAAAAGACCATTCACGAAAAATACAAAAGCTTTTTGCACACATGGCATAGCGTAGTGTAAGCATTTTTGAATTTAGCGAAAGTAATGGGGTGATTTTATAACCAACTTGTTTTTAGGTTTATCCTCCCAGTGCCGTCTTGTAAGAAAGCAATCTAAATCTCAGGATGTAAGTGTTTGCTGGGCTATAAGCCGTTTGTATCGTTTAAGCCCCCGTAATCTCTGGCGTGGATCCTCAAGGCATGCCGTGTCTAGAATCTCCGACACACTCCATCTCCTTTCTAATCCTTGGCCAATGGATGTTGATGCTGTTTACTAGTGCTCTGTATCTCGGCGGCACTTACCAACGTCAGAATCCCCTGTTGTCATTTGGTTGTTCCATTTTTAACTGTTTCTTCAAGACAGCAGATATTACCGCTGTTATTAAGGAATCTATTTTGGTTAAATGAAATACATTTTGCTCTTTCGTCATTGATTTGGTTCCCCTTCCATATTTCGATGCTAATTAAGATTAGAAGACACCTCTAAGCTTAAGAAAATAAAATTTGAATCAACTGTTGTTTTTACTCTTCGTTATATAAATATAATATATATATATAGATATATATATAGATATATATATATATATAGAATATATTATAGATCTATCTATCTATCTATATATATATTATATATTATATTATATATATATATATATTATATATGATATATATATATATATATATAGAGAGAGAGAGAAGAGAGAGGAGAGAGAGAGAGTTAGGAGAGAGAGAGAGAGGAGAGAGAATTGATACATTGAAACAGAGTGGAATAACCATTAAACACAGTTCTCCAGCAACTACACAAGAAGCATAAAAGAAGACTATATTCAGTACTGATCCTTTTTCTTCTCCAATGATCCGTAAGGAGGAACTATAATGTTTCTAAGTCGGCTTTAGCTGAGAATCATTTTGCTCTCTGACGCAGAAAGAAACCATACTAGGTTTTTCAAAAAAAACCAGTACGGTCTTATCCTCTCGATTAGAGTCGCCCCAACACTCACAAGAGACCAGACCGGCAATAGGAGATACGTCAAACATGCACACACACACACACGCACACACACAACCACACACACACACACACACAATATATCTATATATATCTATATATATATAATATAATATAATATATACATATACATATATATAATAATATATATATATATATATATATATATATATTATATATACATATACATATATATAAATACTATAGTCATATATATATATTATATATATATATAATATATATATATATATATACTATATATATTATATATATAATATATTATATATATATAATATATATATTATACATATACATATTATATATATATATTTATTATATATATATATATATTGTATATATTATATATCTATAATATATATATATATATATATATATATATATACCATAATATAATATATATATATTATATATATTTATATATATACCATATAAATATATATATATATAATATATATATATATATATCTATATATTATATATATATTAATATATATATATTTATATATTCCAACAGGGGTTTCCAGCAAAATATACATTGCTTACATGATTCAGTTTATTAAAAGAGAGTTTCGTGCCCCCAAAAACATTGGACATCATCAGTCTGGAATAAAAAATTTATTCTTTTTAAAAAAACAGTAAGAATAAAGTACAAAGGTACAATCCAAAAATATGAATTATTGACAGAGCTTTATATAAGTATTAAAAAAACTTACCTTCAGTTCGAGAACAAGAGCAGAATGACTAGCAACGTGAGGACCGACCGAACTACCATGTCAGGCCAACGAAATTGGAGTGGCAGAGACGTAATTGTTTAAATTAGGTGATAGGTGTTTAATGTAAAAGTGACTCAGTGTTGTTGAAAGCGGCTTGGTTGTTGAGGTAAGGATAGGAAAAGCTGGGGTTTTTTTCCATAGGAAATCTTGCATTTGGAGGTATGTTCGAATACTCGAGGAGTACGGGATTCTAACAACACGCGGTGGCGGGGTGGTATGGGGCTGCAATGCCTGTTCCGGGGAATTGAGGTTCGCGCCTGTCGATCGCCAATTTCAATTATCGCTTATAAAAATTTCACCTCGGTTAAAACAGATAGAAAACATTATTAATTCCGATTAGGTAGAGCGAATTAGATAATTACACGGACATTTGTAAGTTCGTATGTATATTATATATATATCTTATATATATATATATATATATATCTAAAACAATATACAAGGTACAATATAGATATATATAATATATATATATATATTATATATATATAACACACTACATATATGAGTCGCAGGACGACAATCATCCAAAGAAACATGCTTTATTATCAAACGTTTCATGTTGCTTCAACACATTATCAGTCTACAAAAATAAAAAAGTTTTTTATAATAAACTACAAGATAAAAGCACAAATTATCTCAAAAATCAACTAAAATAAAGCAATTTAAGACTCTAAAATAAAACATTGTATGCACTAAGAAGGCTACTTATTCAAGGAAAGGAAAAGAGCCAAGTGACCACAAACGTTCGTACATGCCTAGACAACACTTAAGCCTGAGAGAGAGGAGATGAGAAACATAGAGTTCTAAGCTGGAGAGAGATGCTGATGAAACAAAAAACACTCAAAAGAGCATTAATTAGGCTGTTTGTTAAGTAGTGCTTATTGTTGAATTTTTTTTCACTGTAATTTTGCATTTGGGTGCATGAGTCTTAATATTAGAAACTTCCAGAATGGATATTCTTGACCCTGTCCAATAACTAACACCTAGATGGCTATGATATCGAACCTGCAACAGTCTTCGAGAGGATCCAACGTGATTACCAAGGCATCTTGGGCATTGAAATTTGTATATTATGTTGGATTTCATGAGTTCTTGAAGCTAGTTCTTATAGCTGAATAAACCTCCAATTTTCTTAGGGTTAATAGGAATGAGTTTTAATTTAAGAAATCATAGTACCTTTTCAATAATTTCCTTAACTTTGGAACGCAAATTGTCGCAGTGAATAAAAGGAATTGGTGCATACATATTTAGTTTTGGAACATTAAAGTTCAATGTCAACATTTTGTTGATTATATTAAAAATTCATTTTGGGGGGAATGAGTTTTTATGTGAAATACTCTACTAATAATTCAATTTCAATATGAAAGGAGGCCCTTTGATGTACCTAAGATTGGGCCTCCTTTCCACCTCCTCCTAATAACAGTACAATTGCGAGGTTTTCCTCTTGTTACATATATCAAACCTTCTTACTGAATGCCAATTTCTGTTTCACCTCATAAATTCTATATACCAATCCCAGTTCAACAAGCATAAAGGTATAAATGAGTGAACAGCAATATGGGTGACTGTACATGACATTTGGGAATGATGGTTTGTGTTTGTAGTTTAAAGGATGAAAACCTGGTAAAGGCCCGTGTGACCTCATGGCATTTAGGATCAGTAGGGGTTAATGCTGTCATGTGGTGCGCTGTATATGTGACTTAAGGTTCTTTGTAGTATCCCTTTGTCCCCTAGCTGCCACCTTTATCATTTCTTTTACTGTACCTCCGTTCATATTCAATTTGACCTTCTACCCTCTCTAAAAAGTGTTTCTTATTGCAATAGCGAGGCTTTCATTTTGTTACACCTTTCAGACATTCTTACTAATTGTCAATTTACCTTTCATCGCTGAATGACCTCATAGGTCCTAGGGCTTGGCATCTGACCTAATTTCTACTATCTTATCTATGACATTGATGGCGGCATTTAAGGCCTTTGTCCACACGATGGGTTATCGATAGCCCGGCTGCATTGGTCCTTCACCGGCTCATAGGTGGATAGAATTGTTGTGTTGTTGGGCACTAACTAATGAGTGGTAATAAGGCCCATGCACTATATAAAAAAAACAAAATAGCTGTGGGCATGGTATTGATCGTTGATGTGGAAAACATCTTGAACAGAGTACGTGAAATTCTAGCTAATGCTAATGTAAAAAATATATAAAATAATTACTAGGAAGCCTTGTGAATATATATATATATATAATATATACATTAATATATATATATATATATATATATAATATATATATATATATATGTATATATTGGAGCATTGGGCACAAACAGAATATATATATCTAATATATATATTATATATATATCTATATTATATATATAGATTATAATATATATGCTATAAAATCACAGTAGATACACGTGATCATGATATAGGCGAATACCACAGGAAAAATAATAATAAGAAATTCGTAGCCGAGCACTTTCGTCCTATAATAAGACGGTGTTCCTCAACAATACCTTATATATATATAATATAATATATATATATATATATATAATATATATATAATGATATAGATATATTATATATATATATATCTTAAATGCTCTAGAAATTATAGTAATAAGAATTGTAGTTCAATGGACTTTGGGTCGTCAGACGGAAAAGCACTTCAGAGACAAGAGAGCGGCTGCCCATTTGACCCAGCTGCTCTCATGTGATTGTGACGTCAGAAAAATGTAATTATGTATGCGTATTTGTGAGTCAAACAGGGAGTGATATGGAAAGTTCCAGAACAATTTAGTGTGTTCGTACATACGAATATCAGAACCGTAAGAAGACTAGCGTGCTTGCGTTCATACATCCATCAGGACGCGTGAAACGTAATATATTCTGAGTGAGGAAATAGGGGCATTAGACTGCAGACTCTTTTAGTGATTACCAGTCATGAAAAAACCCGAGTGAGGCGCACAGAAGATCCATCAAGAAGGCAAATTGTGGAAAAGGAACCTAAAAAAAACTTTTGAACTTTTTCATATACTCTGAAGGCAGCTGAAGTGCCGTGGTATTTTTATCGGATATTTAATCCATTATTTTTCATTTATTTTGATTAAATTGTGGTTGCTTTTAAGTGAATTCGTTTGATACCACAGAAAATGAATTCTCTAATTGACAATTTTCTTTAGGAAAATACTGATGGGTTTTTTGACAATGAGAATAGTGTGTGACATTTTTCTTTTAATCAAGATGAATATTTGAGGAGTAACTGTGTTTCATAGTTTTCGGGTTTTTAAATTAATTTTCCTTGTTTTTCATATTAGCTATTTTGGGGAAATAAAGACTACTTTTGTATCTCAGAGTTTGGTTTTAGCCCTAGATCTGACAACTTGATTTAGCTGCAGAGTTGGCAGTTCGTGGTAGATTCCAAGTACAGGGTATTTGCCAATTATGTATGTATGTGTCGTGTGAGTTCATGTGTGTGGTGTATACACCCATGGACAAGAGAGCGTTGCTGTAAAAGGCAAATATTTTTGGAAGGACAAGTTCCTCTTTAGTGAGCATATTACAACAAAAGTTTGATTACTTAACAACGAAAGGCAGAGGGTTGATGTCCTGGGGCAACGTTTGTATAAATACGACGATATCTTGATGCCAAACCCGGTATTTCATTTTTGCAGTAAATTTATAGTTTACATCAATAAACCAAGTTTGCTATGGTACAGCCCATTGTAGGCATCATAACTTGAAATAAAGACTCGATTTATCTGAGAGAGCAACCTTGCATTGAAGGATGTCTACGATCTTCTGTAAGCCACTGGTATCTCCACTTGCTTAGAAACATGTTGTAGAAAAAAAAAGATAATATTATCCATGCACTCTCTTGATAACCTATTTTACGCTGTAGGTGGGTGGTGCCGTCAGTGCACCTCGTGCGCAGCGATGTTGGCGTTACTTAAGGTTCTTCGCGTTGTGCCTTTGACCCTTACGGGCAACCCCTTTCGCTCCTTTTACTGTACCTCCGTTCATATTCTCTTTTTACCATCTTACTTTCCACCCTCTCCTAACACTTGATTCATAGTGCAACTGCGAGGTTTTCCCCTTGTTAAACCTACCAAACCTTTCACTGTCAATTTCCGTTTCAGTGCTGAATTAGTCATAGGTGCCAGTGCTTGGCCTTGGTCTAAATCATGCTATTCAGCTCAATTCAGTTTAATAATATATTTTAGTTTAAAAATGTACATACATTGCTTACCATTCGCTTACGACCTTGCGTAATGTCATGCCATTGTCAAAAGCAGATTTCCATTACATTAGTCTGTCAGCAAAACAATTTCCCTTCTTACCTCAACTTCCAGTAATACGTCAGGCGATGAATCTTTCGTAATAGCTTACTGATTTAGGAATATGAATTCCTAAAGTCCATTTCTGTTAGTATAGTAAAACATGACGTCTTTACCCCGCGCGTGCCTTCTAAAATCCTCGCTTCTTCGCTTGTGAGTGGATATATCTCCCCTTTCCAAGCCTCTTAAAAAATTCGAAATTGGAACATGCAGTGAGTCTCCCCTTTATTGAGTAACCGGACTGGAAATTATGGGGTTTTACGATATCGTTCTATTGGCATATTCTGCTGAAGTTTATTGAATGATAAACAAAAATTGTTTCATATAAATACATTTACACACGTATATACATATCATATACATAGATTATATATATATATATATAATATATATATATAATATATATTATACTAATACATATTATATATAACTAATATATATATATATATATATATATTATTATATATAATGTATACCACACACACACACACACAAATATATATATATATATTATATATATATATATATATATACTATCTATATATTATATATATTATATATATAAGATCATGTATATATATATTTTATATATATATATACATACAACACAAATATATATACTATATATATATATTATATATATATATATATATATATATATATATATATATATATATAAATATATATATATAATATATATCTATTATATATATATATATATATATATATATATATATATTATACATATATAAATATATATAATTATATATAATATATATATATATATATATATATTAATATATATATATATATATATGAATAATTACACATCACCGTGATTCATATAGATCATTCGAGCTAAAAATGTCCTTTAATATCTAATTCGCTCTACTCGGAATTGAATATATTTTCTATATTTTCCATATATATCCCGAAGGGGAATTTTTAGTTGATAATAATTTCCTCCCCTCAGGGATCGAACCACCGTCAGTGGGACGGGAACGAAATCAGGAACGTCAGTGACGTTATTCCAGTCGTCAACTGTTGGCCGAATGGATAACGTCACTAGCGTTCTCTGAGTTCGGTCCCGTCACTGGAAGGTGGTTCGATCCATGAGGGACGAAATTATTTCAACTAAAAATCCCCCTTCGGTATTATATATATGAAAATATATCAATTCCGAGGTAGAGCGAATTAGCATATTCTTAAAGGACATTTATTAGCTCGAATGATATATATAGATATATAATTGTATATGTATATATATATATATATATATATATATATATATATATATATATATTACATACATAAGATATATATATATATATATATATATATATATAATATAATGATATATATATATATATATAATATTGGTAATGGCTCCGTTTAGTCACAAAAAATACTCTATCAGTTTCTACCAGATCCATATAACACTGATATGAAGTCCACAATAGGGTGGAATCCTACCAACAAACTCAAATAATCAAAGTGCAAGGATGAATTCAAGGGGGGGTTAAAAAAACAACGATAAAAAGACCATAAATCTAATACATTATTAAAAGATAGAAATTACACCTGAATCTCTTGAATACAGGAAATAATTTAACTACTATCACACTTAATGTAAATAATAGTTCAAACCCCACTTATGCACAATACGACAGGAATACCACCACACTCAAACCAAATAAAGGGGGGCTAGAACAGGGGAAATCGTAAAGAATGAATATCCTGCGGTTACAGGCTGATTCTTAAATAAACTTAACTTGTCACTATAAAGCTTCGTTATAAAATATTTATATTCTCCTTGAAGAATACGAATTCTCCACGTCTGGAGGGGTGATACCACAGGTGATTATCAAACTCGGGGCCCAGTCAAGCAGCCACATCAGAATTGCAGCCGTGATCAATGACAAAGGTAATAAAAACCTTATCATATCATGGGATTACGAGATCCCCTTGGCTTTATAACTGAAACAGAGGTGGTGCGGTGAAATCCAAGGAACGTCCTTGTAGGTTAGCTGAGGATCTTCCAATTGAAGATGAGCGGATATTAAAAAACCCTCTGGGTCTGCAGATTAGGGCAAATCACCAACAGAGGCTGCAACACAAGAAAAAAAGAGACGGCAGTACTCTTTGCTTTTTTACGCACGAAGCAAGGGCAAAATATTCAAAGTGACAAGGTCTATCTAGAGAAACGACTGGGGGGGGGACCTTTTCTCCTCACAGAGGCCAAGAAGTTTGTACCACCCCAACCCCTAACCAAAGGGAGGGCAACACACAAACCTCCTTAAAGACAAACACGAACGTTAGTAACAAGCAAGCAATTGTTATATTGATGAGGAGGTCAAACGGACAAGTGAACTTACAAAACTAGGTTTAACAAATTATAGCAAAATATGTAATTTAATAATGATATTTAACGAAAAATGATCACATACTGACAATATACATACATTCATATATATATATATATATATATATAGATATATATATTATATATATATATATATAGAGATAATATACATACATATATCTATATATATATATATATTATATATATCTATATACATATAAATCTATATCTATATATATATATATATACTATAATTAATAT
>NC_061109.1:31969000-31981500 GCF_015104395.2 Macrobrachium nipponense
AACACTACATTAACATTAAACGATTTAAATATGATTTTATGGTTTCAAATCCATAAAAATAAGGTAAGCTAAGTACATTTTTAGGCATATCTTTTTCATAATAGCAACACTATAAAAAAAAACTTTTTGTGAGCTTTTGATAACATAAATCAATTTAATGAGGTGGGTAGCAGAGATCGTTTCTATCTTTTTTATGTATTCTATTTCTTGGTCAAGATATTGTGGACTTTTGATACGCAAAGCGCGTAGGAACATAGAAGAAGAAATTGAAATCTTAATATTAAGATGGTGGCCAGAATAAAGATGTACATATGTTAAATTATTTGTGGGTTTTCTATAAATACTGAATTTGCATTGGAAAGATTCTCTATGTATTAATACATCTAGGAAAGGGATGACATTGTTATTTTCGATTTCAACAGTGAATTTTATGGATGGCACTAAATTATTCAATTTAGACAGTAAATCATTTACATCGATACCAACAGGTAAGACTACTAAGATATCATCGACATATCGATACCATTTTAAGGGGACAAGTGTGATATTCGGGAGGTGTTGTCTCTCAAAAACTTCCATATATAAATTTGAAAGGAGAGGTGATAAAGGGTTACCCATGGCCATACCAAATATTTGTCGGAAATATTCTCCATTAAAAATAAATCTGCAATCACAAATGCATAACTTAATCAAGGAAATGATGTGACTAACGGGCATAGGCAATTCATGCAGTACAAGTTCATTACTTAAATATTCTAGCACAGAGTCAATAGGGACTTTTGTAAACAAAGAACATACATCAAAACTGACAAGATACCGTTAGTATTTAGTATAATGTTATTTAATTTTTCCACAAGATCAAGAGATGTGTGAATTAGATACAGTTCCTAGTAGCGGGGATAACAATTTAGTAAGATATATAGATAGTTTATAAGCAACTGATCCTACAGTGCTAATAATTGGGCGCATAGGTTTGTTTTCCTTATGAGTTTTGACTAGGCCATATAAATAAGGTAATGAGGGACACTTTATAGTTAACTTACACAAAAGTTCCTTTTTATCTTTAAGAATTTGTTTGATATTGATATTAAAGTTTTTTATTACTTGGTCCAACGGATTTTTTGTGAGTTTTTTGTAAGTTGTTTCATCCTCTAGTAAAGTATGCATGCGTGATATGTAGTCAGTTTTGTCAAGAACCACTAAACTATTGGATTTATCAGCCTTGGTAATGTGTAGACTATTATCATTCTTCAATTCTTTTAAACTTTTTATGTAGCGAGTGGGGAAGTTATTTTCATAATAGGCATGCGTAACACTATATGTCATGCCTATCTCGCTTTTGCATTTTTTCCTTCGTGGCAAAAAACCTTTATATATATATATGTATGTATATTATATATATATATATATATATATATATATATATATATATATATATATATATATATATATATATTCATTGAATAGAATGGCTTTTTCACTGTTAACCAGCTTTTTTGAAATGGCTTCATATTTTCTAATTATTTTCTTCACTTCATTGTTCAGGTTACTAATGGACACATAATGGGGTTCTTCCACTTACTCCAGTATTTTTACATGCAACAGCTGCTTCGTCGACCTATACATATTGACGTTATCAAGCGTACTGATACAAATATGTTGTTTTTGATTTAGCTGACCTTGTGTCAGCACGGGCTCTTGCTCACAGAGCAGCCCGTAAATGAACCTGCATGCGTTTTGTGACGTCATGTGGACGGAAAGGTAGTACAGTTCCCAGAGACCTAGTTTTAAGTATTTACAAACGATTATAGTGAAACATAAAGTAAGACAAATAAATAAATATGTTAACAACAGAAATTATATCAAAAGTTGAAAGTAAGTTATTACATATACATTATACATAAATATATATTAATTACATATATGTTTAATTCACTGAATGTCAGTGTGCGCTCCTGTCCACAAGTCTTGTCTTGTTCCACGCGGTTGAAGGGCTGCCTCCTACACGAGGGCAAGGATCTGTCTGCCTCGCGTTGGATGTTAAGGTTGGGGCGTTGCATGGCGATGCTGACTGCTTCTGATATTAATAAACAATTGTAGTTGCCTTCCTTGTGTATTATTTTGGTGTTTGTGAGAAGTTTTTTATTGTGGGTATCCACAAATTGCTGCTGAATGGCGCCTTGGTTTCTATGGGCCTGCATGCGTCGTTTCAATGTAGTGGTTGTGTGTCTGATATAGCATTTTTGGGGGGACTGACATTGCTCGTCAGCCAGCACAGACAAACTTGTATACTATATCAGATTCAACCTCTTTCTCCGTCGATGGGGCCGTACTATTTTTCATTACCAGTGAGGCCGTAAAGGTCGGCTTGCAGTAAATTCTTGGTGTTATTTTGTTATATGGCGCTAAAGGGGTGGTTCCTCTTCGCAGTATACCAAGGATGGCTTTCCTTTCATCTTCGTGGTATTTGTTGTATGATATCTGAGTGTATATCGCTATTTCTTTGTCTTTGTCTTGTGTGTTGTCCCTCGGGGTCGGGTTATGGAAAGCCTCTAATCTCTTTTTGACAATTTGCTGGATCATGTCATCTGGGTAGCCGTTATTTGTGAGTAGCTGTTGAACTCTGTTGATTTCTTCGTTAGTCGCTTTCCACGTCGAACAGTGTGTTATGGCGCGTTTTATGTATGCATTTACCACAGATCGTTTATATGCATCAGGGCATTCTCCTCTAGCATTTAAGCATCTCCCAGCATCTGTCTTTTTAGTGTATACGGTGGTATTGTATTTGTTGTTATTTAGGGTCACAAGTACGTCCAAGAAAGGGAGCATTTTCTCGTCACTTTTTTCTACCGTAAAAATTAATGTAGAATTTGCTTGGAATTTATTTACTAATTCATCTATGTCATTTTCGCCCTTTGTTGTGATAAAGCTATCATCAATGTATCTCCCGTAAAATCTGGGTTTTGGGTGTTCTTCAAAGGTGACCTCTCACATAGGGGTGAAATATATCGGCAAAAGGACAGCGTAGCAATGGGTTCCCCCCTTGGGGTTCTTTTGCAAATCCATATAGATATGTATATATATATATATATATATATATATATATATATATATATATATAGTATATATATGTATATATATATATATATATATATATATATATATATATATATATATATATATAATTAAATGGTCCAAGCCCTTCAAAATGGATTTAATTTGTTTATTCAAATGGGAGTTCACTGTCTGTGTAGGGTCAGACCTCAGTTTCGTATAAGTATCAGTATCATTTAACAATGTCATTATTTTACTTACATAGTCACTTTTATTCATTATTACCACTGCATTAGATTTATCTGCTTTTGTTACTTTCACTGTTTCGTCTTTTTTAATTTTCTTAAAAGCCTGGAGAAATCTCACGGGTACATTAGGGGTAGAAGGTTTACTCATAGCACCATACGCAATACCTTTACAAATATTGATATCATCAGGGCATAGGTTTTGATTCAATTTTTCCAAATAACAAAAGGATTTTGAAATGTCGACACTGTCCAGGTTACCATTAAATACACTAAAGCTTAACCCATATCCCAAAGCCGCTGTCGTAGCACTATCCACTGGTTTGTCTGATAAATTAATCATGAAGTCCACGTTGGCATGCTTAGTCTAAAGTCGCTTTCAGCAATAAGATTCTTCAGCTTGACTTGAAGCTTCCTTTCAAGACGGTTGCAACACTTTCTCAATTTTCCGACGAGTTTCAACGCATCATACTTCAGAAGCACATCGACATCACAAAAGTGGAAGTAGATGATGCGTTTCGTACACTTAGAAGCAGACGGTATGGCTTTAATCGGATGGTTCCTGTCGATTGGAAGAATCGGATGCTGGATTATTGCACTTGTGAATGAATTTCCAAATTTTAGTATTACCTAACACTTTTGAATTTCAATTGGATTAATTAATTTCTTGATTTTTATGATAAATTACTTTTGATTTAATTTTACTTAATAATTAATTCAAGAATTAATCAAACTTTGTGTTGTTTTCATGTAACAATAAATTTCCCTGAGATTGTGAATTTCACTTGTAAATTTTGAGTTAGATAATAAATTTTTGTGTTTAAAATTTTTATGCTTTATTCTTTTTTCACCAGTATCTTTAATTTTGTTTAGTTAGAAATATAGATTGGTAATTGAGCTGTTTTCCTTCAATTTAATCGAAGTGAGTTAGAACCAGTGAAATACTTAGACTTAAACGTTGTTGATGGAGTGATGCCTTTTAATTAATTTACCTACATATATGATTACCTCACACATGTTTCAATGAACTTAGTCTGATTTTCTGCGATGTTGATGAGTTGTTTAAGGGATCACTGTACCTTTAGAGTATTAAGTCGTATTCTATTTGTGATGAAGATTCAGGTGTCTGGCTGGTTGTGAGGTAACTACTTTACGATTGCTAAGTGGTAGTACCAGATACTTGGCACTTCGTCACAAGTATCAATAAGGAGAGTATTGTTTATCTTTTAGGATGGACGGAGATTATAAAGCTTGCCGCACACTGAGCCCGAACGGACGCGCCCGAACGGACGCACCCGAACAGAACCGAAACGACCGATAGAAATCGAAAGCATGCATTCTTACCTGACTGCGCACACTGGCCAGAACAGAACGGAACCGACGCAGTATTCTTTGAAAGATATTTTTTCTGAAGCGTCGGTGGCGTCTGACAGGCTGCGCATGCGCAGAACGACTGCAGCGGTTGTTTTGGAGAGGGTTGCTGAGGAATTCGGAGGTTAGTGTGATAGCAACAATTTGGTTTGTGTTTGTTAACTATAATAATTGTTTTCACAAAAGGAATTATTGTGAACATTCATTAAGTGTGTAACATAAATATTGTTGAAAGCATGCAAACAGTGTGCCTACGGAAAGTTATTTTGGTTTATTTTTGTTAACTGTAATAATTTTTGTTTTCACAAAAGGAATTATTGTAAACAATTAATAAAGTGTATAAACATTAAATATTATTTGAAATCTAACTTTTTATTACATACCTGAGTGTAACAGCTAGCCGTTCCTCTGTTGAAATACAGCTTCTTAAGTTTGTATCTTGTTTGCATATGTCTGCTTCTATATGTAATAGTAGTTCATAAAATTTTCCGTAGCTCATACGGAAATATTGGAAGAACTTTATGTTGTCCCGTTTTAAATGTAGGAATTATGTTTTATATTCCCCTTCTCCCTCCCTTGATTGGCATATATTATGTATCCACATAATTTGTCGATTATAATGCAGAACACATGACCTTCTACTACCAACTGGCTGCGTCGTTCCGTTCGTGGCTTCTGGCTCAGTGTGCGCGCTGGACATCGTTTCTGTTCAGTTCTGAGGCTTCGGTGGCTTCGGCGGCGGTTCCGTTCCGGCTCAGTGTGCGGCAAGCTTAATACAAGTGAAGCTCAGTACGACAGTATGTATTGTTTAGAGTTAGTAGGTACTTCACAATGAGTTTTTTTTTTTATTAAGGGGGAACTGAGGAACTTTGGTACATGTTATATCACTTAGTTCAGTATGTAAAGGAGTGATCAAATATTTGTCAAGCCACTGATCAAGGAGGAAAGTAATTTTTGTATATGTATTACTTGTAAGCAGAGATAAGAGATAAGTGTCTAGGGATATCACTCATGTCTGTGACATAATAAATAATAGTACAGATTATTCTTTGTGTGAAATCCATTGTCAAAAAAACAACAGAAGGTTTATTTTCTAAGTATATGACTGTATTAGGAATTTCAGACCCTCACCTACAAGTTGGAATTTCCTTCAGTCACGCATGTTACAAGCAAGTCCATGAATGGTTTGCAACTGTGACTGGACTTCCTTATCGAGGGATCTTGTAGAGCAGTAGCAATTATTACCAGTGAAGATACTGCGCCCGTTTTCATTACTTGCATACTTCATCGAGTAAACTGTGACTAAGGGAGCCCGATGAAAAAAAAAATTTTACTGCTGGTTCACGCAACTGGAGGATGTAACTATGTAGTCTAGATCGCAACCTTTACAAAAATGCTCACCAACGCCAATATGTCTTGGGTTGTTTTTTTTTTTTTTTTATTACTGCTATCTCCATGCTTTCCGTATATATGATTCTCTTCATCGCAATGCTTACGTTTGCCCTTCTCTGATGTGATGGTATTGCAGCCTTGGTTGCGGGCTTCAAAGTTAAACTAAACTTGAAAAATAAAAAAGGTGAAGAGTGTGCCAAGGTAGAGCTTAGAATTCAAATAAATAAAGGAAACAAACAAACGGTAAGTGCAAATACCCAACACCCCTAATTACCATAAGTACTTGACAATTATCATGAAACCACAATGACAGCCATTAGATTTTAAGGAGTTGTTTTATAAAGCTCACGCCTCGTTTCAACTGCTTTAATTACAGTCACCTAACTAAAGACTGTACATAGACCAAGAAAATCGGTGCATAAAACGCGCCTTGCCTGTTTAACCCAAACGTCCCATTGTGCGCATGAAGTCAGGCAGGCGGGAGGCAGTCACACACAAAGTTAACTTGGTAAATCAGTCACTGAAGGAGCTTTCGATACAATACCGCATGATTTTGCTGGGTTTGGTTGTTTTGCCGTGAGACGTGAAGAAAACAACACTAGATTATTTAGGATTCCCCAAAATGACGAAGAGGAGAAGAAATGGGTTCACCTGTGCAATAGAGAAGACCACGAGTATGAGTCTACATTTTGGGAAGTGTTTTTTGAAGAGGGTAAATAATAGAAAACTTCTGTATCAATTTCAAAGGGGCCTCATTGTATCTTTAAAGTCATTACTTAAGTTAAATGCTATGGTAAAGGAGAAATATGATATTTCATAGATTCTGTCGCGAATTTTAGCGACTGTTAAACGATTCAATCCCAGATGTCATGTGACTGACAGCCTAACCTCGAAGAGGAAAAATCTACAAATAGGAGGGTGAAGATGGAGCACGAATGGTCCTTTACGATGATTTTATTATAAAACTAAACTGTAATAAACTTAACAATATGAGGGAAATTAATACATCACAGCTTACTCAAATAAACATGAAACCTTATTACAGTGTACATATGATCGCACACGCAGCGATAAGAAACTACTACTCTAAATCACTTTGCAAATTAGGAAATATCGCCAAAATTATTTGCATTAGAATGCAACAGTGATTTGAATCTACGGATGAATTAGTAACCAACACTTACGTAACGCTATGAACATGACTGCCCAAAGGATGGTAAACTTATAAGTGGATAAATACCTGATATTGCCCAATCAAATTATGATTCTAAATGGCTTGGCTACACGCGCACACTTCATACCTCTTTGAGTGCCCCGTGAAGAATGAAGAATTACTTGTTAGCTCGGTTAGAGCCAATATATATTACATCATACATGGGGCAATTTTGACAAATTATTTCCAGCTTAACTTAGAACAAAATACAGTTTTCACTTATTTAAGATTTAATATGACAACTGTCTGTTGTATTTTTTTCTCCTTGCCTTTTTCGTTAGGATAATAATGCATGACTTTGGGTAATGCCTTACACAAGTGAAATGTGATCCTATTATAAGTAAATCCCCCGTCAAAACGTAAACATGAAAGAAAACTGGAAGGTATTTTGACGTCAACAGCTTGGCAGTGAAAATGAAATTAATAAAATCTATATTTTTTAAATAAGTTATATAAATCAGTGGAATGAAGGTCACTAATGAAAATGATTGAAATCTAAAAAACAAAATTCTCGGGTGGAATTTATTATGGTGGAATATACCGGTCACCTAATAAATATATTAATTTCAGGTTATTCCAAAGAAGTATACCTCATAATGTCAATACCGATGTTTATTCATTCTTACGTGATTTTCAGCCACAAAATATAATCACTTAGGCTTTCAGACATTGTTCATGTAAAACAGATGAAGATTTTTTTGACATAAGCGAAAATTATTATTTAATAGCCCCTTTGTTGCTTTCAGAATACACTATCTAGCTGCTGAGGAATCTGCCGGTTCTTTACATGCATACACATAAGTTAAGTCATCTAGTTTTACCAGACCACTGAGCTTATTAACAGCTCTCATAGGGCTGGCCCGAAGGATTAGATATTTTTACGTGACTAAGAACCAATTGGTTACCTAGTAACGGGACCTACAGCTTATTGTGGGGAACCGAACCACATTGTATCGAGTAATGAATTCTATCACCAGAAATAAATTCCTCTGGTTCCACGTTGGCCGAGCCGATAATCGAACTTCGGGTCACCGATGCAGACACATAACCAGCATAAGCAACTATTTACAAAAAACACGCACACACACACACACACATACACACACACATATATATATAAATAGAGATATAGGATATATATATATATATATATATATATATATATATATATATATATATATATATATAATACGGCAGACCAGGAATGCAATGAGATAATTATTTTCATCATTATATTCGACGTTTAATAAATCGTAAATAAATCTCGGATTTCTAAAAAAAAATAAAACAAGTATTGTAAAGTTTAGCATAAATAAAATAAAGGCAAGTAAAAAGTCATAATACATAAATACAAGTAAAATTATAAAATGTACGATGCACAAAAACAAAGTAAAATATCAAATCGCATAAAATAAAAGGACAAGTAAAACACTAAAATGTATATGAAAACGTACAGAAGATTAACTGACATAACAAATAAACTAGAGAAAACGAACTAACCTGCTGGTATGTACAAAGAACACAACAGAGCTGGAAATGGCCACAAAGCAAGAAGAAGAAGAAGAAGAAGAAAGAAGAAGAAGAAGAAGAAGAAGAAGAAGAGAGAAAATGAAAACATCAAGACAAAAACAACTGCGTAGAGAAGGATTGTGTGTTTAATTCAGGAACTAGCAGTTTAATCTAAAGTTTTCCTTTTTAATGACCGTTTACATACGTGTTTTAGAATGGTTGCGTATGTTTTGACGCTTCAGGGCTGGAAACCCTTGTCCCCGTACGGTAGCTGATCCCCTGTGGGAGTCAATTCTCACTTTGGGCAGACGTCTACTAGCCCTGAAATAAGTCCCCGAATAACATCCGGGACACGCATATTTATAAATTACATTTGACGTAATATAGGGACCTAGGGGGTCTTTAAACCGAAGTAAAGAGCCAATAGTTACTGAGTTTTTGGAAATGAGCTTAATAACAAGCGCTCGTAAGTGTTTGCTCAGAAACCCTACTGAACTCTTTCATGAAGTGTCTGTCTTGGATATAGGCATACAGACCTAGAATTTTATTTGGGCACTGTGAGGACCGGAGCGAGGCTTGAAAACTGTTTATTAAGCAGTATTATATTAAGGACTTTATAGAATACCTATTCCGGAAAACAGTTTTTATTAAAGTACTCTAAAAGAACGAGGATCTCCTCATGAAACAGATTCCAGTTTGAGGTGAGAGAAGGCTCCCAGAGAACCAATGTATAAATGGAGTTAAGTCTAAAGTTGTATAATCAAAAGCTAAAATAACTAGAACCCAGTCCAGTATTCGCTCGATTACTCTGTTCTCACTCAAGAGTAAACTTAATATTGTGGTTGCATGAATTAATAAATTCTGAAAATAAACTGATTGAAAATCATGATTGAAGAGACCTAAGATGTCATCCACATAACGCACATGAAAAGAGTTGTAAAAAAAAAAAAAAAAAAAAAAACCCCCAAAAAAAAAAAAAAAAAAAAGGACATCGGTCAATCATGCGCTCTCCCAGGGAGCACATGGAAATATTTGAGAAGGTAGGAAGAGTGTTAGGTATACCTTAGTTAACCAGACCACTGATCTGATTAAGAGCTCCCTAGGGGTAGCAACGGGACCTACAGCTCAGTGTGGGATGATAACCACATTATATCGAGAAATAATTTCTAATCCCCAGAAAACAAAAAATTTATAGTACCTTGTTGGCAGATTGGGGGAATCGAACTTGAGACTACCGAATCGGTAGGCGAGCACGTAATCCATTGGTCCATCGAGGAACTTATGGTAGTACCCATTGTATACACACACACACATACACATACACACACACACACACACACACACATATATATATATATATATGTGTGTGTGTGTGTGTGCGTATGTGTATGTGTGTGTGTGTGTATACAATGGGTACTACCATAAGTTCCTCGATGGACCAATGGATTACGTGCTCGCCTACCGATTCGGTAGTCTCAAGTTCGATTCCCCAATCTGCCAACAAGGTACTATAAATTTTTTGTTTTCTGGGGATTAGAAATTAATTTATATATATATATATATATATATATATATATATATATATATATTATTATTATTATTATTATTATTATTATTATTAAGATCTTGAATCTGAAGTTATTTTTCCCGTATCAGTCTGTACTTCCATCTAATGCCTTTACCCTCCGATGAGACTTTGCAGCATTAAGCATTCCTAGCATTATGAAAGGTAAATGATTCATGAGGACTGATAAACATTTGATGCTTAGGGGACTGCAGGAAACTGCCTTTGAGATATTCATTATTCATTCCTGATAACGGGAGAGTTGTGTTGTTATGAGTTCTATGTAATAATAAGATTATAAATGTGGCCGGAGAGCCAGAATATCCAACAGACACATGCTTCATTTTATGCATGGATGTCTATAAATGATTAAACACTGTAATAATAATAATAATAATAATAATAATAATAATAATAATAATAATAATAATAATAATGAGAAGTTTTAACTAAACACTGATAATGCTCTCAAAATGATTTTTCGGTATCTTTATCGAAAGCTGTATTATTAGTCCATGGGCCAGCTGGGTGACTGCTACCATCTGGAGGTACTTAAAAGCCAATTTAACCAGACATCCAGTTTATGGTATCCCGTTTCTAAAAATGCTTGCTGGACATTCGAACGTTGTAGCTTTTTTTGTGTTAGAGGGATTTTAAGTTTTGCATGGTGTCGTATTGTAAAAATAACCAAATTTGCATTTTGTGGCAAATATATAGTTAGTATTTAATCGATGCCTGATAAACCTTGCTACTAAAGTACATGCCCAAACCAACAACCAAACTTTGTCTGCACTCCTGGACGACACATCCACAAAGCAAATCATTGTCCATTTTGCAGAATATCAAGATGAACTTCGGAACACCCATGGACCACTGGCATCATTCTGGATGTCCTACCTGGATCTTGTGGAAATTCTGCTGGCTCTCATTCGTGCCTCCAGGGAAGGCAACTGGGTACTGTTCATGGAATACGCAGCATGATTCCTTGGTGTTCTGCTTATGACAAACAAAATATGACCGCTACCTATCGATATACCATGCTCAAATGACGAAACTTGAGAAAGATCATCCCGTGAGTTACCAACAACTTTTGGAAACCAGATTCTCCGTTCACTCTCGAGAAGAGACTGTCAATCGTGACACTCAGACACCTGGTGGGACAAGATGTTTACCTGACTGCCGAACATCGAAGCACATGCATACGACAATTGCGTGTTTTGGTTGAACTCAAAGATCATGGTCATAACCATCCAGACTTAGTAGCTTTCTCGCATTCAGGTGAACACATTGACTTACCTTCAGCTGCGATCATCGATGGCATGGGGATTGTACACAAGATGCAAGGAGATAACATTACATTCCCAGAGTTGTCTGAACGCCTTCTCGGAACTGTACTGCAAACATCAGCATCAAGTTAGGTACAATGCCTCGTCAATCAAAACAGCTAAAAGAACAGAAAGAGGGACAGACAGAGGAATATCGTTCTCGCAAATCATTCCTGGCCACAAAATTCGAAACTGGCGCCGCCTACTTGCATTCCCCGAGAACAAAGCCAAACTGACCAACTTTTTTGCCACCGACTGGTAAGAGAATCAAGAGAGACGGGACCAACTTCAAGAAAAGGTTATTTTTGTAACTTTCGAGGAACGATGCTTCAAGATAACATCTATTGCAGTGTCAGTAGTTGATGAATTGAAATGCATGCATGAAGAAGCTGACACACGCTTGTTGTTACATGCTCACCACGCAGCTGAGTCTGGATACAAGTCAGTCTTACTGATTGCAGAGGACACAGATGTCATGATCATCTCCCTTGCCTTATGCAGAAACGTTGGTTGCCAAATGCACATGAGATGTGGAACAAAAAACTGATCAAGACTGATCAGTATCAATAAACTTGCTGCAAGCCTGGGTCATGATATTTGCAATGCCTTAATAGGTCTCCATGCGTTCACAGGCTACGACTTGGCCAGTGCTTTTGCTGGTCAAGGAAAACTCAAAGGATTGAAACTCCTGCAACAGAACCAGAATTTCCAGAGGGCATTCACTACACTTAGTGAACATCGGCATGTGACTGATGAGTTATTTGATGCCCTCCAGGAGTTCACATTCAATCTATATGCAGCCCGAACAAACATCACTTGCGTAAATG
>NC_061109.1:31994000-32006500 GCF_015104395.2 Macrobrachium nipponense
TATATATATATATATATATATATATATATATATATATATATATATTGCTACTGTCAAAATGCATATTTCCCCTCTTTGAAATGTTATGTAGAATTGTGCAACATTTTTTCAGATTCCTAGATAGCTTAGAGATAGGATGTTTTAAAATGTGTGTTCAGATTTCGCATAACATATTGTAAAAGAATATATATATAACGTAGAATGTAAAAAGGGAGAGAATTTCTTTATCCGTTTGAAACTACGATTGTTTCCCTATTATGTCAGCACTGTGTCAGCACTGTGAGATTAGAGGAACTGCGAGATCCGTTTGCTTTCCTAATCTGTCAACACGTTTCATAAGCGAGCTCATATCTTCATTTGTGTTTTGAGAATCTGTCATCACATTAGATAAGGCTTCTCCTTCGTGTCGATCGAGTAGAGTATGTGTCTTTTTTTTTTTAACAGAATAGTCTTGTACGTGTATGTCTCTGCCGAGTACCACAAGCAGGTTACATATTTTGTGAGTAAGATTGCGTAAGATTTCAAAGCTTCTAGAAGCATTGTTTTCTCAAAACGTTTTGTGTCATCTCCTCAGCCCAGCTTTTGCAAGGGAAGAGATTTCATTATATCTTAGAACCGCGAGGTGATCAGATCTCCCTCTCTCTCTCTCCCTCTCTCTCCATCACATAGCACTTTTGATCTTAAAGTAATGGAACGATTTTGTACTATAAACTGGTCACTCTTAACTTGAGAATTTTAGATTTGATATTAC
Organism: Macrobrachium nipponense; assembly: GCF_015104395.2. Lineage (NCBI taxonomy): Eukaryota > Metazoa > Arthropoda > Malacostraca > Decapoda > Palaemonidae > Macrobrachium > Macrobrachium nipponense. The sequence continues at coordinate 31,994,752 of NC_061109.1, forward strand.
TTAGAGTTTGTTTAGTATTATCTAGTGTTTTTGTGGAATCTGAACAAGCATTGTTTCGTAACGACGCCTGGTTTTTGTGAAAGTGTGATATAAGCTGCAGCAAGAAAGAAAGAAGTTGGTATACCAAGGTAAAGTGTGTTATATTTTTATTAGTTGCAACTAATAACGGATAGGAACTGTGGTTAATTAATAACTGATAGGAACATTGGTTAACTAATATCTAATGGTTATGATGGTTTGGTAAGAAACTAATAACTGATAGGAACAGTAGTTAACTTATAACAAATAACAGATGGTTACGAAGGTTTGGTAAAAACTGATGGTTACAATGTTTTGAGTGAAAAAGATTTGCACTTTTACACATTGCGAATTTTTGTGTTTTGTGTTTGTTCCATTGTTTGTGCACTTGTTCATTTTCTTATTGAAGTGTGCCTTTTTATTTTAAATTTTCATTTACATTCACAATTTAATTGACTTATTTATTTTCATTGCTTAATCATTGTACATTTAATTAGATGTAACACTTGTGAATCATTTGCATTTACTTAGAATTCTTTTCAAGTTTTATTATTGTTTAGCATTTGTGAATTAATTTCTAATTTTCAATTATTGCCTAACAGTTTTGAATTTTGATTGAATTAATTTTCTTGAATTTTGTGATAAATTAATTTTGATTTAATTTTACTTAATTTAATTCAAGAATTAATTAAACTTTACTTTGTTTTCAAGGTTCAGTAATTTTCCCTGATATTGTGAATTTTGCTTATAAATTTTGAGTTTCATAATAAATTTTTGTATTTAAAATTTTTATAAGTATTTTCATTTATAACCAGTATATTTGCATTTGATTATATTTATGATAGGTACAAACATGGAGTGGTAATTGATCAGCTTTCCTTCAATTTACTTGAAGAGACTTAGAACCAGGGAAGTACTTAGACTTCTCAAATCAGGGAAATACTTAGACTTTTAAAGTTGTTGATGGAGTGATGCCTTGATTAATTTATTTACTTACAAGATTACCTCACACCTGTTTTGATGAACTTAGTCTGATTTTCTGCAATACTGGTAAGTTGTTAAGGGATCACTGTTGCCTTTAGAGTATTCAGTCGTTTAGTAACTGTTATGAGGGTTCAGGTGTACTCTGGCTTTTGGTGAGGTAATAATGATGAATGGTAACCAGATACTTGGACACTCGTAACAATAACACTATTATAAATTTATAGTACGATATTATATATATATATATAGATAATAGATATATACTTATATATATTTATATGTATATAGAAGATAGAGAGATATATATAGAGAGATATAGATATTATTATAGATAGATTATATAGAGATATTATAGATAGAGTGATATATATTATAGATATATAAATCGAGAGATATGAGATTAGATAGATCTATAGCATAGTATTAGATAATATATAAGATATATAATATATATATAGATACAATATATAGATTCTATATATAATAGAATAGATATATATTGATAATATTATATAAATATATATAGCTATATAGATATATATCTATATATATATATATATATGGTATGTCTATATTCATATTATATGTATGTATCTATATATATATATATATATTATATATATATATATACATATATATATAATATATATATGTATGTCTATATAGATAGATATATATCATATATTATATAGATATCTAGATATATATATAAAAAGATCTATATATACTTATCATATATATATATATATCGAGATGTATATATATATGATATATATAGATATAGATATATTATAGATATGATTAAACTATATGTATAGATATAGATATATATATATAGATAATATATAGATAGATTATAAAAATGTATATGAGATGATATATATATATAGATATATATATATATCTATATGAGATATATGATGGTATACATAATATATATATATATATCTTATAATAATATATATATATATAATATATTATTATTTCATATATATATACTATATATTATATATATATATAAAGGTTTTTTGCCACGAAGGAAAAAATGAGAAAGCGAGAGAGAGAGAGAGATATATATATATATATATATATATATATATATATATATATATATATATATATATATGTATATATATATATATATATATATATATATATATATATATATATATAATATATGTATGTATATGTATGTATATATATATATATATATATATATATATATATATATATATATATATATATATATGTGTGTGTGTGTGTGTGTGAGTGTGTGTGTGTGTGTATGTAAATATATATATATATATATATATATATAATATATATATATATATATATATAAAGTTTTTTGCCACGAAGGAAAAAAATGAAAAAGCGAGATAGCCAAGTACTCTCGGTCCTGTTCGGACAAAGTAAAGGGTCCGAACAGGACCGAAAGTACTTGGCTATCTTGCTTTTTCATTTTTTCTTCGTGGCAAAAAACCTTTATTTATACATAGCATTACGTTTTATACACTACGTGATCAAGTTATTCATATATATATATATATATATAATATATATATATATATATATATATATATATATATCAATTTTTTTAGTTTTAATTAAAAGATTCCTTTACTTGCAAATGATAAATTTAGGTAATGTTGATCCGCAATATGAAGCCATCATTGGACCAAAATACATGTTATTCTTTCCTGCATATGACCCATCATGATTACACTACAAGGATGTTCCACATCTGAGAACTGTCGAGTGAGAACCATAGGAACTTCTTATTTTAATTATTATGTATTCCTTCTAAAGGACAATATATAAACATTTTGTTACTATTTCCGCTTTGTTGCTTTATATCACAAAGTCTTAAATATGTTAAAAAAAGGAAGAAATAATGAATCTAATTAGTGTCATAGTCTTCTAGAACCCTTCCCACCCCCCTTAACCACATCAATTATTAGTTTTTCTGTAAACGAAAATTGATGTAACAGCTTTGCCTGTCCGCCCGCACTTTTTCTTTCCGGCCTCAGATCTTAAAACTTCTGAGGCTAGAGGGCTGCAACTGGGTATGTTGATCATTCATCATTCAATCATCAAACATACCAAATTGCAACCCACTAGCCTTAGTAATCTTAATTTTAAAGGTTAAAGTTAGCCATAATCGTGCGTCTGGCAACTCTATAGGGCAGGCCAACACCAGGCCGTGGCTGAAAGCTTCATGGGCCGCGGTTCATATAGCATTATACGCTGTACAGGAAACTCGATTTCACCGAAAACACATGGTTGCATATTTTACTGGTTTATTTTGGCCTCGCGAGACATTTCAACAGCTTTTTTGAATAAGGGAATGGATACAGGCACAGGTTTTATATTAATCAGTAGTAAAAGAAAAGTGCAAAAAATCTCACCGATGGTAGATAGCATTTACGGTTCTACAAATATTAAGTGTGTTCGGGCAATTTACACTATATTTTAAAAGATGAACCTCATTGGAATGAGACAGGGAGACTGAAGTAAAAAAGGTGCAGAATACTGGGTGAGTTCCTCCTACCGTCTTTTTTGGTGAATAGCGGATATTCAGTCATAGTAAAGTAGGATAGATTTACGTTATTGAAATTTTATTAATACGAAGTCGAATACTCGCTTTATCTCTAGTAACGGCTAAGGAAAATTTTGTGGATATATAAACAGATTTGATACCTTAAAATCTTTCAACGCTTTATAGGCATAACAGAGATCGCTGTTTTTAATTAAATTTTAAATAATTATTCCTAGAAATCTTGGAGATTAATAATGGAGCTGACAGCGAAGAGGAAACACGTCCTAATGGATGTGTTGCCTCTCCACTGTCAGCTCCATCATCAATCTCTAAGATTCCTAAAAAATAGGTAAATAAATAAATAAATAAATAAATAAACAAATAAATAAATAAAAACAGATTTTTAGAAATGACAATAAAACTGACCTCTGCCATATCTACGAAGTATTGTGTATTATCAAGCTGTATAGTTTCAAGTTAAAGTGTGGAATCAGATTATTGCCCAGTCAATTTTATCACGATAAAGCTTCGTTTTGCGCTCAGTAGCTTAACTTTATGAGCGAAGCAAAACAGCGCTGTTCCGAGTAATTTTTTGAAGAGGATTTCCGCCGTCGTCAAGGTGGGAGCAGTTCTCAAAATGTAAGAAATGCGTTTTGGGTTCTTAACTAGACTGGTTGTTCTAAATGATGTGTACATTCAGAAAACAATCAAGTTTCGAAATGGCTGCATTTACTTTCCTTGTCATAGAAGCAGTGTTTTGCTCCTAAATAGGTAAAATGCTACAAGTGCTATCTATGAATAGAAAACGTCGGAAGTTGCTATCCTCATGAAGCATGGGAAAGATTGCAAAGCGCTCTTTTATGAATTAAGATTAAGGAAATCCTCCTTTTCAGTTTATTGCTTTGTGATTTTTATCATCTAGAGAACGCTGATTTAGGAAAGAATGTACCTTGGGGCATTGGAAATGGGCAATGTTAAGTTCTGATAGTGGTGGGTGTGGACAGTTGAGCGAACAAAAATCACAATTTCTCCAATAGCACAGTACAATTAGCTCAATTTTAGCTCAAACCTCAAAATTTAGAATGAAAACTGAAATTTTGAGAATATATAGAGGTGATTTGTGTTATCTTCATCCAAAAAGTCCTAAAAAATCCAGTGACGGGTTTTCGAGTTATGGCCACAAAATGGCGGCCATTTTGGTTTTTTCAGTTTGTCTCATTTATTGCTCCTAAAGGGTAAAAAAATTAAATTGGTAGATGAAATATACATTATTTTGTATTATATGGTAGTTTTAGAAGCTATTTGAATAAATTTCATCAGTACTAAATACATCTGTGTGTAATTATGGGCCTTTATTTAAAAAAAATTCTGTTACTTGTAGTTGACAGGAATATTCCTATTCGTGCTATTGGAAAAATAAATAATTGGTATATAAAAAATTTTACCAAAATAATCAATCTGCAGAGTCTTCATGTCTTTCAAATGACACCAAAATGACACTTCTAGGACGCACCATTGCGGGGGTATCTTCGTTTAAATACATGTACTTCAATTGGTGTCATTAGCAATTACTTAGTTCCTACCATACAATCGTCAACATTTTGCTGTTGAAGACATACATAGATCACATGCTTATGACATTATGATTAGTTGAGGATAAATTCTAGATCGCATAACAACAATTACCATAAAAATTATTTAGTGAACTGAGCATATGATCGGTAACTACTTGCAATAAAATACAACATGGAATAAAATTATCAAAATTAGTTTTCAACTATACAGCTGTACAGACAAAAAATAACGTCAACTTGATGAAACTCCATTTTTACGCACAAGGGATTATGCATTAATTACACTAAAGCAAAAATATGAATCAATCTTTATTACTTCTCGCAAATTCTTTTCTTTTCTTTTTCTGTAAGGGTGGAGAATAGTCTTCATTTTCAGTTTCGCTATGTTCTTCTTCATATCCATCTATATCTCCTTCTTTATCTTTATCAAATGAATATTGATTATTGCACCCTAGTCCAGCACAATACCCACACATATGTGTACAAGGGAGTCCACTTCTCCTGCACTCGCAGTTCAGTTCACAAACTTTTCTACAATTACAAGTTATAAGAAGAAGTAGGGAATGTGGTACGGGCTCTTTAAGCGATGTTACTGGTCTTAGTCGTTCATTTTCTAACGATAAGAATGTTGGCGTTCTGCTGCTGATGTTGGAGAAAGTGTAGCTAGATCAAATTTGGCATGTACAGGCTGTTTAGCTATCGTCCTCAAATAATTAAAGTACCTTTGTTTATCAAGACTACCTTCTGGCTTTCCTCCATACAGGACAAGAAGAAATGCTTCCCCAGCAGCAGCTATATCATCTGCAGAGGCCCAGGGGTCATTAAAAATGTGCATCGTGTGACTTAGTACAGGATCCTCCTGTAATCTTTTATAAGGAACCCTTTTACCCTTGCGATACAGAGCAGAGGTTGTATCGCAACCTGTTATTGCATGCAGGAAAAGCAAGCTGTCAGTCATGTCCCCAATTTTGCTCTGAATTCTTTCACTGCTGAATATTTTATCAGGATGTGCTTTGTTTGCTGGGATCATCATTTTGATATCAGTCTGAGGTTTGGCAAGTGCAATTAAGAGGACAAGAAGATCGGTGTCCTCCCCCACAATAACTGATTCCTGTCCTGAATCTCGTAAATGAGTTGCTGTTGTTACTATCAATCTGTCAGCATCTGCCTCTGCCTGATGGACCTTACAGCCAGCAGCTTCCAGATGGGTAGATAGGAGTTTGATCAATCCTATCTTGTTTTTAATATTTCCTAAGAACTCCTGCTGAGACACCGGGACTTGTATGTGGCTTTCTACAGCTATAACTCTAGATGATTGTGTCCTTCCTCGACGAAAGTGTTCTTCATCTTTTGTACTGTGAGTGTCATAGCCATCAAATACTGTGTGAGCGTTCCTGTACTTCTGTTTAATGAACGATGTATACTGAGAACATATCTGGCTGAATGTAGCAGGACGTTGCCACACAACATGAGGAAAAAGGTACCCACCATCTAAAAGATACACTGCTCCAGCTGGAGGAACATTTTCACAGAGTGCCAATTCCTCAATGACAGATTTTTTTGCTTTTCTCATAGAAAAATCACCAAAGAGGGAAGGTGGTTGAGGTGCAAGTTCATATCCCAGATATGAGATAAGGTCAGAATCACTTCTAGCAACGCATATAATTCGATGGAATAACTGGTTTGCATTGACAGTAATCTGTGTATCATTAATCATAATTGATTTTGTTACAGATGACAATGACCTGATGCTGTTTCTTCACTGTGGGTGAATATCTCTGAATGCTTTTCCTTCCATTGTTTTCATTGATGCTCTTCCAACTGTATAGGCTACATCACAATTCACTTTTTCATTGGCAACAATACTATTCTATATGGAGATTAGGATAGATGTTGGTCGGTTGTATGGGTTGTGTACAGCCAGCCAATCTTTGAAGATATTCATGTTAGTAAGATGACGAGTCTGCCGAGATTCACGAAGGTCAATATGCTGTTCTGAAGTGGCAGCAATAACTCCACTAACAGACTCAACAGCATTAATGATACTGGCTTTTGCGGGCATTGAGTTAGCCCATTTAACGATAACTGATGGTGTTATTCCACATCCTCGGGTAAGACCTCCAGATGTTTTGATGGAACGCATGAGGACTTGCTCAACTGTCATATCGGTCCAGATCCCTGACCAGAACTTGTCAGATCTTCTAATTGTGAAATATCCCCCTGAGTTACTAATGCCTCACTGTCAATTCTCTCAGCCCTGGGAATGGGCGTGTTTTCATGAACTTGATCTGCCGGTGTCACACAATTGATTCCTCCCATTGAGTGGAATGTATTATGACCATCTAAAGTTGCAACACTATAGTCAGCATTATCATATACAAATTGGATATATGATCGTGGATCTACTGCAGTTGATGGGTTCATTGTGGCTGATGCGGTACAGAATCCTTTCTGTGTAGATGAACACCCAGACCAGTTTGTATGGGCGAGACAAATGATCTAGGACGATCAGCAGCAATGATAGCATGCTGTATACTGATTGACTTTCTTTGTATTTGTTTATCATTTTTTCGGTTTCAAGATTCTATCAATTAACATACGAAGATAATCTGGAACAAGCTCACAATTTCCAGACATCACTTGCTCTGCTGGAGGGAATACCTCACAATTGTAAGCTTTTGAACGAATGTCATTTCGAATTATCAGAGCAGCAGTTTCTATCAGTCTTCTAGCATCTTCAGCAGAATCACTTTTTCGTGCATCATACCATTCATCCGTTAAAATATCTTTCATACATTTAGTGAAACACACCACTCCACTCTTACCTATCTTATCAACTATTGTTATTTGATTTCCATAATGGTTTTTGAGTTTCTTCTTCAAGTATTGATTACCGTAATTAATACCAGCGTTTTCATTGGTACTTATAATTGACGTTAATTCACCAATTGAATACTGGCATTCATCACTTTCTTCCAAATACTCGCACAGTTGATAAATGCTATTAACTTTCCTTGTCATTTTTCGTCCCTGTAGTGTAGCTGTTCCTGGCTTGCACTGCCTGGCCTCAAGGAGTATTTGTAGCATGTACGATGGTACCGTCCCTCAGCTGCGACAAGGTCAATGACATGGACACTAGGAGAAGAACCTCTCTCCTCCAGTTATCATTTCGATTTCAGCATATGTGTGAATGTTGTTAACAAATTCTAGTGTTTCCACGACACTAAACTCATAAGAAGTTGTCTTCCTAAATTTTCTCACATCCACAGCAATTTTCTTCTCCCAAAATATATACTGGGATTTAAAATTGAACTCTTGCCTGATTTCATGGGTCGTGTGAACTTTTTTAGGTGCGGACTCCAAGCGACGTGTGTAGTCTTTTCTACATTTCACATGGACAACAGCAGAGTTCTTGTTTTTTCAGTAATTCTTTTACATTGTCCTCTTTTGAAGTGCTACTCTCAATTATTTTATCCAAACCTCTAATGACGCGCACAGTTTCACCAAAACAGTTATTACCAGTGGGCTCGCACGATGTGCAAAATTTCGATTTGTCTTCCATGTCTGTGCTTTTTCAATAGCTGAATTCGCTGTTTCACTCTACCCCCCCACCCCCCCCGAAAACCCCCCCCCCCCCAAAAAAAAAAGAAACATTAATGATCATACAGTATTGAACATTTTATAGTATGTATGTATTATATATTGTAACTGATTTGGTCACATACACGGAAAAAGTACGCCTGCAGATGTAAGTGCATATATATATATATATATATATATATATATATATATATATATATATATATATATATATATATATATATATATATATATATATATATATACACACACATTCAAACAAAGATACTACGGCAGTGGCATGTCATAGAAATGTCCTTTTGGTGTCATTTAAAAGACAAGAAAATTCTTCAGATGATTTATTTAGATAATAGTTTTGATATACCAATTATTTTTCCAATAGCAGGAACGGGAATATTCCTGTCAACTGCTAGTAACGGAAATTATTTAAAATAAAGGCACATAATTTCACACTGATGCTGTTAGTAATCAAGAAATTTATGTAAATAGCTTCTACAAGTATCATATAATAAAAACTGATGTGTATTTCATTTACAAATTCAATATTTTACCTTTTAGGAGCAATAAATGAGAAAAACTGAAAATTCCAAAATGGCCGCCATTTTCTGGCCTTAACTCAAAGACCGTAACTCAAACAGCGGTCACTGGATTTTTCGGGGCTTTTTGGATGAAGTTAACACAATTCACCTCTACATATTCACAAAGTTTCAGTCTTTCATTCTAAATTTTGAAGTTAAACCCTTATTGTACTGTACTACAAAGCTATTTAATGCAGAACAGCAAACCAAGCGACAAAACACTTCTTATTCATTCTCCTAGCATTGTTATACTTTTAATTAAAATTGGGTTGTCACTGAACTCATGCTAAGGTCAAAAGGTCACATGACCTTCAAAATTTATTGGAGAATAAGGCATATTTTTTTATAATGCCCCTGATCGCCATCCATTTGAAGAGAATCAAAACTTCACAAATTTAATTCTAAATAGGATTATATAGGCAGTTTTTAGGATAGGTTAGGATCAGTTCACAATGATGCAGTAGGCATGGCATCTCTTCGAATTTACACTTTTTTTTTATTTGGTTGTAAGAGCAAGAAGAGCGCATTCCCTAGTTTGCAGATGTAGGTAGGAGAATTCTATTTTCATGATACATTGTTTATGTTTTCCTGCATTGTCATATATGCATGTATTATTTCTGGTAACAATTAAGTAGTAAGTCCCAGGATGTCAAGCAGACTTACACTGTGAGCAACAGAAATGTACGATATAAACCTACCGCTACAGGTGTTTTACCCCCAGTGTGCATTTTCTGCAATAAAGTTCGCAGAAAAATTAAAGGAAAAAAGAGGTGTCACTGATTAATTGTGAATTTGACTGTGCACAAAAAAGTGTCAAAGAAGCGGTTCGTATGTTAAATGATGGACCATTGTTGGCCAAAATTGGTAGCATTGATTTATACACTAAACAAGTAAAATATCATAATGAATGTAAAAGAGATTACTTGAACAAAGCCGTATGTTTTTCCTCACAACAAGCGTAGGTGTCTCAAAGCGCACTTGAATCTCTTTTCTCGAATACCTACTGAAACATCAGTTATTGATAAGAAACGCCTCGAATAACTTACATCTCTGCATCATGATATTTTTGAAAGAAAAGCAAAGGAAGCAGAATCGAAGGTTGAGGCATATGTCCTAGTTACCATTAAGGAGAAAATACTGCTGCATTTTGATGACGGAGTGAAAATGGGGAAACTGAGCACAAAGCATGATTTGGTTCTTTTTTCCAGCAGTACATATATGGAACGAGCTCTACGTATGACAGCCCAGTGTCGTACATCGGAGGAATTTAAAGTCATGGAAGCTTCAAGAATACTGAGAGGGAGCATCATTGAACTCATTAAAGGTACGTCGGAACTTCTAGCCTCACTAACCATTGACAACTTCCAGAAAGGGCAAGCAGAACCACCAGGCATTCTAATAAAATTCTTTGAAACTTTATTTTCTAGTAATCAAGAAGCAAATTCGCATAATGATGCAGAGGAAACAAGCAGAGGGGCATCATCTCAATCACAGGATGCTCTGTTTTGTGTGAGCAAAGGCAAAGTAAAACCTTCAGAACATTTATGTATGGGATTATGGATGAAATGCTTGACAGGGAGAGGAGAGTTATTGAAATACTAAACCGTCTTGAACATTCGATGTGCTATCATACTGCGGAAACCATTGAGACAACTTGCATCAGACATATCAGAGAATGATAAACTGATTCCTGATATGCTGTTGCAAAAGCCAGATTTGTCAACTGGGCTCACTTGGGACAATTATGATGAACTGACTGATACACTATCAGGAAAAGACACTCCATGATACGGTTGGTATTTGTTACCAGATCTAAATTTCGAATGCAGTTATTTTAGAAACACGAGTGTGTTGTGAAAAAGAATTGTCTTCTGAAAAGCCAACCAAGAGAAGAGGAAAATATGAAGTGCCAGAGCAACTATTGTGCCATACAATCGCCGACCACCCTTGTCAAAATTTAATTAACATACTGAGGCAGATAGAAGATATGCTAAATCCCTTTTCTTTAGCTGATGCCCAGCTTTATTGATTAATCATAGGAAGGGTACCATCACATGAGGTAAACATTATTTACTCCAGATTGCTGAAAAAGGTGCCGTGTAGTATCATGAGTTTGTGAATGAGTGCAAAGACAATCCTGAAAGGTTTGAAAAGCCAATCAAACGCAGTAAGATTAAGAACTTTACCAATGATGTTGTCAAAATTAAATTGACTGGGAAGGATCAAAGGGTTAAGGAAACGAGATTTGTTTGGACGACTTTGAATTTAGCTGCTTCATAGAACATTGATTTGGGAAAAGTCCTTTCATACCCTCTAACTTCAGTACCATTCTCACTCAGTCATCTCGGTGGAGCAATCAATAAGACAGCTAAGTCCTCTCTTTCCCCAAAAAATGTTAAATAGGATCATTAGTAACATTGAACCTTCGAATATAGATGAGTATATGATTGATACTA
>NC_061109.1:32009000-32022736 GCF_015104395.2 Macrobrachium nipponense
GAGTTGGTTGATAAGCAAGCTAGGCAAATAATTTCCCGTAGTTTCAAAACTATACTTTTTATTTCCCAAATTAGCTAACATTAAAATGGAATAAAATCAATTATTAAAATGGAATCAAATGAATTAACTCTGACCCAAAAGATACGTTAAACAATCAGTTTCCTCTCAAAATCATATTTAAGTAAGTACCCCCTCTTATCTCATTATCTCCGAATAATCCAAACATTCTAATAAGTCAATAGAAGTCCTAGAAAATCCATTTTTTCTATAAGGTGACTTCGAATCCATCTGAAATAAAGAGACCACAATTATAACACCGCAATTCCTTTCTCCAGACACAATAATTGTCACTTCAAAGGTTAAGTTTTTCAAAGTTCTTTCTTACATTACTTTATTTGACCTCTTCCAGGCATGTTCCACACTCTGTCACAACCAATCAGTGAGTCCTCTCTTAGCACTTATCACCCCATAATAAATGTCATATCCTGTTCGTTATGAACACACACAGACACACCCTATGTTGCACACAACAAACATGGGAGCTCGATGCCCGAAGCTTGTGATCTTCGAGACGTTATCGACCTCAAGTGCATTGATAATTTATCCTGTCTGTTTTTTTCATTTCAGCATCCTCGAGGAATCCAGCGCTTGTCTCTAACCGACTTGTCTCTAACCAGAAAGAGGTGAGGTTAGCAATTCACTACCGTGCCTTTAAGATGGCTCGGCCACCTATGCCGCACAACACATTGGCTACTGTTATATGCTAGTTCATAATATTTGCAAGATAGCCCCTATAACACATATTTTGACTATCATTATAGCTACTATAACTGCGATCACTGGAACTGTGTAGCAAGCATTCGTCGAAGAAGAATTCATCCCCATCATTATCCTCTAGAGGTGGAACTGTAACCGTCTCCAATGTAGGTGGAACTTGAACTGCCTAGTGGTCCCATCTAAGTGTTTCATGAACACTTTTGTCGAATAATTGTAGATCCTGACTGAGCACGTGAACCATCTTCGAAACAACTAAGCATGTGCCATTATTAGGCGTCTACGACCCCTGTAGGTGTATCCTAACACCCCGTTGCTGAACTGTATATTCGACGTCTTGCGATGAAGGTATAGTAACCGCCACCTCGTTGTCAACTTGAAATATCCCGTGATTCCCATGCAAGTGCGCCTTGCACCTGACTCGTAGAAGATTGTAGACTCCTGATTTGTCCAGAATGTATCCTGAGACAATCCACCGACGACATCTCGTCCATTGCAAAGGCGATCCATAAAATCGTCGCTTGTGTGAAGACCCGACCTCTGGTGTTGTAGATCCAAGTTGTTTCCATCATCACCCTCGCATGAAGTTGGGAATTCTCTAAAGTTATCGTGTGTCCATATTTGAAAAGTATACATGATCATAGAACAACTAAAGTCTTGCTTTAACACACGAATCTGTCATCAACTGATATACCCGATCTCATAGTTAATTATTAAAAATTCCTCACTAAAATAAAATAGGCTTTTTACCCCCTGAATCCTCATAATCCCAATATATATCTAACATATTATCAAAAACCCCATAATGCCTATACAGCAAAACCACTTTAATGTTTATACAGTTAAGCTCCATACAAATATAAGGCTGAATATCCCTTCTATCTCGCATATATACCAAGATAAATTATACCTCCTTTCTATAATAGAAATCATATGTAAAGCTTAACCCTGATTACAAGTTTCCCTTGTAGGGAAAAAAATTATAATTCAAACTTTTCCCATTACAAAATGTAAACGGAGAAAAAAAAAAACACATATATAATGTTCAGCGCTGTTTTCCATATTAAAACGCAGTATGTATCGTTACGGAATTTGCTGCCGCAACATATCATATCGACCCGAATTAGCCCCTTAAATTCTTCCTCATGGAATGTAATCATCGACATCCCTGAAAACAGTGCAAACCTCCGAGTGTTGAACTCCAAAAGAAAATATCAGCAACTGGTCTCATCACAGCTTTGTCAACATTGAGCCACCTGTGTATACATCATGAACTCAAATTGCACTATGGACTTGTCTAGTCAGACTTGCAACCTCAGAAATCATCATTCCTTTAAATGCCCCAAAAATCTTTACTGATACTATAGAAACATATTCCTAAAAAATTATCCCCAGGACCTCCTCATTGTCACCTCAAGGGTACCCAAAAATTGTCCTCGAAAACGTAAGAGCTATAATACCAAGAGAACCACAATACCCACCTCTTTGACTTGTAAAACCACAGATCACCACCAAAAATTCACCACCAAAAAATCCACCACCAAATATTATAACCACAAAAAAAGTTCACTATCAAAATAGCCACAAAAAATTCACCCCTAAAAAACCAATACTGACATGAACCACCAGCTTAATAGAAATTTCCCATACTTTCCTCCTCGTTTTCCTCATGGAATAATTACCTCTGGTTTTTACGACAAATTGCTGCAGTTTGTGCATAATAAGAAAAATAGCAGAAGAAATGAAAGAGAAAAAAAAAGCATTACATTAAACTCACTAATCACATTTCATCATCAATTTGCAAAACCAGAATAAAAAATGCAACTGTGCGATATTGTATTAGTTACCACAACCAACTCTTTTCAGGTTTGATATATGAGTTAATTTCGACCGACCTGATTTTTTTATCTAAAACTATAAATCTGCTTCCTGTCTTTTCCTCAATGACTCGAAAAGGACCTTCAAATTTCGTACCTAATTTGTAAATTAGTTCATTTCTCACATTGATTTAAAAAAACAATACATTGACTCCAACACTGAATTTAACATCAGATGTTTTTTTTATTACTTCTTTCCATCATTTCTTGGGTCGTGGCCTCGAGATTACGGCTGAAACAAGCTTGTCTCTCCTTCGCTGTGGAAATTAATGCTTCGATTGCATTTTCTCCATGATGAGGTATAGTTAACAGATCAAATCAAATGTGCCTCTTCCTTGGCAACCAAACAATCTTGCTTCAAATGGAGACATTTTAATGGAATCACGAACCATAGTGTTAATTAATTTATGTCTAACAACATCTATATATCTATCCCAGTTTTTATCATTCCCTCCTACAGTCTTCCTGAGAGCTTCGAGCACTTTCCTGTTTGCTCGTTCACATAATCCATTAGCTTCAGGCCTGTATGGAATAATTGTTACTTTCTGTATCCCCATGACTTCCGCCAAACATTATAAAGTTTTGTTTACAAATTCTCTGCCATTGCCGGTCAATAAAACCTCGGGTGAGTCATATCTGCAAATGATACCATTGAAAAATGCTATAGCTACTTCTTCAGCTGTTTTATGCTTAAGTGGAAAAATTTTTACTATCCTCGTAGGTTCAACTATTATCACTAACAGGTACTTATTTGCATATCTAGATTCACAAAAATTTCCTAGGATATCCATATGTATTTTCTGAAAAGGTCTACTTGGTATCGGATATGACCCTAATTTGCAAGAAGTCATCCTTGCAGGTTTGCAAGCATTGCAAACTGTACGGTTTTTCACAAAATTGTCCAAGTCTTTCCCCATATTTTTCCAAATATATTTAGCACGCAACTCATTATACGTTTTTTTCTATCCCCAAGTGTGGGACTACCAAACCTGCAATGTACTATATCCAAAACCACTGGAATTAGGACTTTTGGAATTACAATCTGTGTCGTGTCTCCTTTACTTTTACTAGTCCTTAATTTATATTTAATTTTCCTGACCAACAGATTACTTTCTAATTCTATACCCGAAAAAGGTGACTTAAAATGTTTCCTGACTAACTCCCCTCTAAGAAACGCTTTTGCATCTGCCAAAATTTCATCTTCATCCTGCCTTTGCTCTATGAGACTCATATCCCATTGTATACAATCATTAGTAACTAGTGTAACTTGAGATCCTTCCGTGTCATAAAAATTTCTACTAAGGGCATCCGCGACTACATTCAATTTGCCTCCTATATTTGAGCTTTGCATCGAAGTCCCTGATAGTTAAGAACCACTGAGCTCTTTTAGGTGACAAACTGAGCATATCAAAAAGATCCAATAATGGCCCGTGGTCTGTAAGTACTTCTACTTTATTCCCCATCAGCAGTATTTTAAAATGAACCACACTTGATACTATTGCAAAGGCTTCTTTATCTACAATAGCCATTAATCTTTGATTGCTGCCCTTTGTCCTAAACTTCCTACTATAAAACACTATGGGATTGAATTTCCCATCAAACGTTTGCATAAGGCAAGCATCTATGCCCTCCTGACTGCCATCAGTCACTAATGTGAATGGTTTTGCTGAAATCTGGAAACTTTCAAGAACTGGGGGATTCATTAACGCATCACTTAAGTTTCTGAAAACTATCTTCCTGGGGTTTTCCCCAATGAAACTGAATTTCTTCGCGCAATACATCTGTTAGAGGAGCTGCTAAGTTAGAAAATCTTTTCACAAACTTACGGAAAAAACCCGTCATACCCAGGAATGACTTGATTTCTTTCTTTGATTTCGGGGTGGGAAAATTCGCTATTGCTTTGACTTTATCGTCATTTACTCTAATCCCTTCCTTGGATATGACATGATCTAAATATGTGATTTGCTTTTTCAAGAAGGAACACTTAGCTAGCTTAATTTTCAACCCCGCTAACGTAAGTCTCCTAAGTACTTCCTTAAGCATTTCCAGGTGTTGCACGATCGAGTCTGTTGCAACTAATATATCATCAATGAACACTAAAACATTTTTACCCAATAACCCATGCAAAACTGTGTTCACCAACCTGGTAAAGGACATCTGACTATCCGATAAACTGAACGGCATCCGCGTAAATTCACAGTGTCCCTTGGGCACTGAAAAAGCCGTATATTCCTTACTATTCTCACTAAGAGGGACCTGCAGAAAACCCTGTGCTAAATAAATTGAGCTATGAGTATTATGTCCCCCGATTTCTACAAAATGATCTGGTATGCATGCGACCAAATAACGGTCAGGAATTGTTTTTTTCATTCAAACGTCTAAAATCGACGCATGCTCGGACGGAACCGTCCTTCTTAGGCACTGCTAACAGAGGAAAGTTATATGGAGACAATAGGTCTAATGATTCTTCCTCTTCCCATTTATTGGCCTCTTTCTTCACCTGTTCTCTGATTTTGAAAGGTATGCGGTATGCAGGAATAAAAATAGGTTTTGTACCTTTCTCTAAGTTTACCTTATGTTCTAACACATTACTCAATCCCAGTTTATCCCCTTGTAAAGCTACTGTGTCCCTAAATTATGCCAAGAGCTCGCTTACCGCTTCTATATGCTCACTATAATCCGCATTAGCTAAATGTTCTCTGAATATTCGCTTCCTTGATTGCATTTCTGCCTCTGAAAACTCAGTTATCCCCTCAAAAATAGCCACTGAACCACTGACATTACTCCAATCTTGGAGATCTACCACATATGTATTCTTTTGGTATTTCCTAACTGTATCATTACAGTTCAGTAATTCTATCCATGTAACGCCAGTGTTTGATACACTGTTCACTGATGCAGTGCTAAAAACCCCTCTTAGTTTCTTGCTACCCTCAATTACACATACTTAAGCCGGTTTTTTTCACTTCCCTCAACTTGACTTTTACCAACAGTCTTTGAACTTGGCATTAAAATAACATCCTCTGGTAAAACACATTTATATTTGTGGTTAGTACTTCCTCGTTCCATGATCCTATAAATATCACCACCCGTGGTTTTCATTGCATCCACCAAGACCCCATTGTTAGTGTCAGTAATAATATCAGTATTAGTACACCACCCATAACGCCATTGTCACATCCACCAAAATTGTTACCACCGTGGCCCCCAATATCCTATTTAACATCACTGCAGTTATTCCCTGTATCATCAGTGTGGGTTTTGGTATCACAACTCCCATATCCCCGGTATCATCACCATTAACACCGCCAAACGCACCCCCATTTTCAATAATCTCCATATCCTCGGTTTCACTTGCATCCTCATAAGGGATATAAACACCAGGTATTCCAATTGTTATACCACTAACACCTGCATGGACTGGAATCTTGCGTCTTCTACATGCAGGATGGCCAGCAAAAGTCTGTTGCCCAACGCAACCCCTTTTCTAACCAAAAATGGTTCTATAAACACTCTACCACCCAGAGTAAACCATATTCTAACAAAACCCAGGGTATTTAATCTATGGGCTTGCACATAGATAAAACTGGGTTTCAAAGGTAATGGGCGAACATGGATTGATATAAATTATGATCCATCAAGTTTATACTTGCGCCTGTGTCAATAAAGACCGGGATAGCCACATCCTCCACTGTTCCATATACTATAGGCCTGTGCTCTGGGACGTCCCCCACGAGACCACAATGGCACATACAGATATCAGTACCCTTTTTGTTGATTGGCTTTCCAAAAAATTTGCTGATCCCTTTGCCCTCTAAGTGACCTTCTGGGAAGTTTCTCCGTATTATAACTCCCAAATTTCTGTAGTGTAGGTCTCGCATCTTTCCGCATCTGAGACGGACAAGCTTGCCAATAGTGATCCACACTTACACATTCCACAATATTTGACTTTACATACTTTCTTTGTGTGCCCTGGTTTATTAGAATTTTAGCAACGCAGCTGCTGTTGCCTTTGATCGATCGATCTTCGATTATATTCCACTTTTGCACACAAACAGGGAGAAGTAAATTCTGTGTCTCTTTGCATCGTATTTGTTGGACCGGTCCCGTTAAAAAATGCACTATCCACCATGGTACATTTGGACATATGTTTCTGAATTTGGGCATAAATTAGTTCTTTATCTAATGTAGGTCCTATGCTTTCATCAAAACTGTCCACTAATGCATCTGGTACATTGTGTAATAGCATTGCAAAATGTATCAATTTGTGTAAATTGTCGAGTGAGACATTATTACCATTAACCCATTTGGAATTTTTCAATTTCTGTATCCATTCTCCCGCTGAGTCCAAAAAGTTTTGAGCTGTGCTCAATAAGGCTGTTGTGCCTTCTTTCCAGATTTTGTACAGCCCTCTTAAATCTCTTACCAGATTACCGTGTTCCTTTAAGCCATAAGCTGCTCTTAAAATGTTTGTAATTCGGTCCATGACTGACATTTTGTATACTGAAAACTCCTACACCTGTAGGATAAAGCTCCTTTATTGAAATCTAACAAGGCTTTCACCTTTGTGAACGCCTCTGTATCATCTTTAATGCCCTTGGCATTTAAATAGTTATTCACCCCCTCAATAAAAATTTGCACTGGTTGGGAAAAACTCCGTCTACAATGCCACGGAAAGAGCTGACTCCCGCACTTACACTTGTTATTCTGTGAACCAGAGTCTGGTTCCCACTTGCGTCAGCCATTTTGCTTTCTGTATGAAAACCCTTATACTTCAGGATTCGCCACGACCTCAGTAACATTGATACACTTATGCACACACAAACCTCAACCCAAAAATATTAATAATAATCATCCACCAATACAAGATAAAATAAACATGTACCACGCCCAACAAACTGCTATATGAACGCGCCACTGGTTCAGGCTCAAGGTTAATAAGCTGTTTAATTATTACAAGGTTACTCCGGTAACAAAAAACAGGAAGAAAAGAAGTTCGAGAGAAAACGTATGTCGAACCCTCAAATCACTTGAATCGGCATCTCTTCACTCCGGCTGCCTCTCTCTCTCTTTCTCTCTTGCCCTCTCTCTCTTTCTTTCATGCCAAGTATAAAAACGAAACTCACAATAACATTTTTCCCCTGTATTTTAATACCACAAACCTACCAATGTCCACCGAATCTTGAGGGACACCAAAATATAAAACAATTTTGAGTAAATTAACACAATAAAAAAAGAGAAAGGAAACTTAAAATTATACACTCACATCTTCATAGAAACGGAGTCGGTACCTGTCTACACATTGCAACCGCACATAATTCATTCCCGCTACAACATAAATACACTTTACCACCCCCCCATTACACAGAAATACATGTTTACACTATACTACTGTTAACAAGACTGCCCGCACGAACACTCTCCCCAAAATATGCCTATCTATATAGTCTCTTCAGAGCGCTACCTATGGCATTAATAACCTTTTAACCGCTACCACCAATCTCTTGAATGGGCTTTTAAGGCCACATGACACTCGTTTTAAAACAAAATGAAACAAACAAACTGCTACTGCAACTACTCCTACCCTCGTTCATGCAGATCATTCTGGGGAGTTAGCTGAAAAGCAAGATGGCAAATAAATTCCCGTAGTTTCAAAAAATTTAATATACTTTTTATTTCCCAAATTAGCTAACATTAAAATGGAATAAAATAAATTAATAAAATGGAATTAACTCTGACCCAAACGAAACGTTAAACTATCATTTTCCTCTCAAAATCATATTTAACTAAGTATCCCCCTCTTATCTCATTATGTCCGACTAATACTCTCTCCCCTATCTATCCAACTGACGTAGCGGTATGTAAAATATTACCGAAATTTTTCGTACGTGGGGTAGGGGCCATTTTTTTTATTTTCTTTTGACAAGTAGCGATTTCCACAGGCTAGATCATACCTTGGACCGTGTATCTCGGGTATCAATACTCCAGCAAAGTAGTTTCCGTACTGCGCATGCTCAAATCCCTATACTGCGCTCTGTTTCTTACCCTATTTTCTATCAATTTTTTCACCAGCTGATTTATATGTCGATATTAGAGAATGTTATTGGCTTTCCTATAAAAATAATTCATTTGCCTGACTTGCATAGTTTTTGGGTTACAAGCAAAAATATAAAAATAAGTAAAGTTTTTTGTTTTTTGTTAAATAACTCACATTTTTTCGTATTTAGAGGGCTGGGACTCTTATTCTGACTATTCCACCATAAAATAATAACATTTAGAAAAAAAGGACGAAAATAAACGTTGTTGGCATAAAATTTATATTTTCGCTGAATTTTTGATATAATTATTTTTTCGCACTGTCGAGCGCTCCCAGATACCTCGGATATCTGGGGACACAGTGCTCAAAAGTAAGCGGATATGAAAGAGATAAATGTCATATCCTGTTCGTTACAAACACACACAGACACACCATATGTTGCACACAACAAACACTGGTGCATTGATAATCTAACCTGTCTGTTTTTTCATTTCAGCATCTTCGAGGAATTCAGTGGCTTGTCTCTAACCGGAAAGAGCTGAGATTAGCAATTCACTACCGTGGCCTTTAAAATATGCAACTGTAATAGACACAATGCCCTCGTTGACAAAACATTTGTAGGAGTCCAAGGAAGACAACAGTCTAAGAAACATGCCGTATTTATATGCAAACGTTTCATGCTGCTTCAATACATCATCATTCTGCAAATATTAAAAATTTTTTTATAATAAAAATTTCAAGATAAAAGCACTGTTATTATAAAAAACATCAGCTAAAATTAAATAAACTTAAAGCTATAAAATAAAACATTAGCAAATGAGGAAGGCTAATTATTCAAGGAAGGGAAATAGGCAAGTGACCACAGCAGCGCCCACATGCCCAGATTAATTGGGTTATATCCCTATGTCCTGGGACTGTGGAGCCCAGAACTAGGTTTCTTGGTGGTTTTGTCATCCTTAGAGGTCAAATTAAAAATTTGGCCCCTATGTACCTCCGAAAAGTGTGGGGAAAATTTACGGCGGCACTTTTTTAAAATGGTGGCCACCGCGAATGATGATATTTTGAAAATTTGTGGCTAATCACATTTTTATTATGAAACATGCATATAAGCAGTTTTTGGGTCAAAGAATTCATTTCTGCAATAAATTTCTATTCTGACATTCCTTGATTAATACAAATCCAAAATGGCCGCCATAAAATCGATTTTGGTAATGTTTAGTTACGATGAAACTAGGATATGAAGATGAGCCTTTGGTGTCAATATTTTAGTATATATTTGTAAGGAAATTCATCACTATTAGCATAATGGTCATAAATAATAATAACAGCCAATTACAATATCATATTCATAGAACTTTGGGAGCACAGCTCAAATAGTAGTTAAAAGTAGGTGTGTATATACTAACTGAGAAATACTCTATCTCCATGATTCTATCTCCATGATTTTACTTTCAGATTGAGTCTGTTGCATAAATGGAATAGTTGAACTGATGAAGGAATTGAAAGAGCAAATCAATTTTCTGGAACATCATGAGTAATCAACCTAAGTGTATAGCCTGTGGCGAGAATTGCAGTTTATAAGAAACCATTAGAAAAGAAAATGGGATGCACTACACACTAAATCTGAATTGTGGGATGGACCTTGATAAGTATGGGGACCTCTAAAGGCAAACATTAACTGAACTGGAATGCAGTCCTGCAAACACGTACATACATAGTTGTTATTATATCAATATATTCACCTAGAACACTTAAACAGGCAGTGAATCATAAGGAAAAACAACAGAAGGCTCAGAAGTAATGCAGTTCAGCCCTCAAAATGAAATCACACGTTTGGCTTGGCTTTTACTGTAATTAAGTTATTATTTTGACACTTGAATGAATTTTTTCACTACTTCCATTCCAATTTGATCAAAAATATTCTCTTATTTTCAGGCTCTGATGACTATACTGGTCCAATTCCAAGAAAAAGACTACGGTCATCTATGCCAGGCCCTTCTCCTTTTAACAGCTATTTGAGCTGTGCTCCTTAAGTTCTATGAATGTGATTTTGTAATTGGCTCTGTTATTATTATTTTCTGACCTCTTGTGCTCAATAATGGTGCATTCCTATACAAATATCCAAAACTATTGACACAAAGGCTCATATTCATATCCTAGTTTCATCATAATTAAAACATTACCGAAATCGATTTTATGGCGGCCATATTGCATTTTTATGTATCAAGGAACGTCAGAATGTAAAATTGTATTGCAGAAATTTCTTGACCCAAAAAAAACACACCAATTATATGAATGTTTCATAACCAAAATGTGATTAACCACAAAATTTTCAAAATTCATTTGTTCGCTTGTTGGCTGCCATTTTGAAAAAGGCCGCAAAAATTTTCCCACACTTTTCGGAGGTACATGGGGGCCAGAGTTTTTATTTGACCCCCCCTAAAGATGACAAAAACCTCTAAGAAAACCATAGCTCTGGACTCCACGGTCACAGGACCTAGGGATATGACCCAACTATACAACACTTAGGCCAGAGAAAGAGGAGACGAAGAAACTAAGTGTTTAGGGCCTGGAGAGAGGTCCTCGATAAATAAAGACTCAGGGGTCGTTAAATAGGCTGTTTGTTTAATGATAAAAAAAAAAAAAAAAAATCCCCATTAATTTTGCATTTGGATGCATGAGTCCTCTTACTAGAAAATTCTGGATTGGATATTCTTGTCCTGTCCTATAACTAAGAACTAGATGGCTTAATGTCGAACCTGCAACAGTCGTCGAGAGGATCAAACGTAATTACCAAGACATTTGGGAATTGAAATTTGTATATTATGTTGGACCTCATGAATTCTTAAGCTTGTTCTTATAACTGAACAAACCCCCAATTTTCTTAGGAATGCGGTTTAATTTCAAAAATCCTAGTTCCTTATTAATAATTTGTTCAAATTTGGAATGCACATGTTGGAATGAATAAAATGAATTGTAGCATACATAGTGAACTTGAGAAAGTTAAAATTCAATGTAGGTTTGGAAATAAACTTTGTCAACATTTTGTTGATATATAAATAAACAAATTTTCTTGGAAATAAGTATTTTGTGTAATACTCAAGTAAACATTCAATTTCAATATGAAAAGAGGCCCAAACTGTAGTATATCTAAGTGCTCTAATGACAAGAATTGTGATTCCTTTTATTTTAAAGGAATGAAAACGTGAACTAAAAAAAGTTGCTGCCTAGAGCTGTAAAAGTAATTTTTCCGGAAAACAGAAGTACTAAAACTATGGTATGTCTAATAACTTACATCTAATCAACATATATTCTGTAATATATCAGTTTAAAGTTCTTCAAGCAAATATTTAAAAATCTTCCTCCAAATGACCCGTAAAAAAGTTTGCAAACAACGGGCCTAAGGGGAGGGGACCCCATACCAACTCCCCGACCACCAGGTAGAGTTGCTTATTAAAGATGAAAGTTGAATCTTGCACAGCAAGTTCTAAAAGTATTTTAAAATGCTGTCTATTAAAACCATAAAAAAATTTCAGCATCACTAAAAACCTTATTTAAAATAAAATAATCTCAATTGTTTCAGAAACAGGCATGTTGGTGAATAAGGACTCGACGTCTAAGCTAGCCATGAATAGTCACCATCTTGTAACAAAACTTGCTGTGAAACTCAAAACCATTCTTCAAAGAAAATTTCGATACAGAATAATCGTTTAAAAGTTTAACCAGAAACTTTGAGATATTATAGGTAGGACTGTTGTAGGCAGACATTATGGATCTCATTGGTATGCCATCTTTATGCATTTTCGGGAGTCCTATAATATGCCAAAAGAGGTACCCGTAACAAATAGATATGAAATACCTCCTTATTAATAATCCCATCTCGTTAAGTTTCTAAGAAAACGGATAATTTTGTATTTTTTTTTAAATGTCAACAAAGTTCGGTTCACCAATTAGGTTTTGAATTTAGTTATCCTACAGAATTTTAATATATTTTTCTAGATAATCAACCTTATTAATTCTCTAGGATAACTAAATCCAAGACACCACCCTTAAGTCATTAACAACTTGCCTCTTTGAGAAAGATGAAAGACCTTCTGGGCCTGCGCCTCCTTAGAACCATAGTTCAAATCCCACGTCAAATTTCATAAAAGTCATTTGGAGGGATCAGGCTCCTAAAACTCAGACGGATGACCTCACACCCACATTCTTGTTTTAGTGGTGCCGCTCACCTACACCTCCACCCATGAGCGTAAATCCTCTCGAACCTAATTAGCACCTCTTTGTATCTCTCTCCATATCTGGTTTTCAGTGACCTTTTCAGGTACCTACTGTGATAAGCGGTGAGATCAAAGGAACGAGGAGTCGCCCATATTTGACAGACGTCAACAACAATACTTCCATCTACACCCGAACTGGGTACATATGGCCGGCTTGCCCAGCTCAAAAGAGCAGGCTGCTCTATGAGCAAGAGCCCGTGCTGGCATAAGGTCAGCTTAATCTAAAACAACAACTCTCAAATCCCATTTTGCCCTAGCCTTTCAACACAGACGAGCATGTCTTCAATCCTTTTGAAAGTATTTTGTGAGAGATTTTACTAAGGACACATACTTTTTTTAATTTTCTGTTCACATGAGGTAGGGTCCCCGCCCCCCTAGACAGTTGCAATTTCCAAAGAATTTAAAGCAGAACCAGTTCCTCCAGATTCCAAAATAGTCTTATAGCCCAGCTTACTTGTGACACTTCCAATGACAAACTTTTGATTCCTGATCATCGTGAATGTGGAAAGTTGGTACATGACAAAACTATTTACATGGCATATACAAGTATGGCAATATGTTGTTGGTAGTGTGTAGAAACTGGTTGACTTTGAGATGGAAGGAGGCCAGTATTATGTTAAAGTCTTCGTTAGTTTCCCACGTTTTATCGTACACGTGGGAATACTTGCTTGGGAATAAATATAAATATTGACTTGTCGATGAGATCTGATTCCCAGCGTCCTCCTGACCGACTCATATTATTAATCTGACAGATGAAAACGGATTTCAGAA
>NC_061109.1:32023236-32033236 GCF_015104395.2 Macrobrachium nipponense
CAATTGGATTAATTATTTTCTTGATTTTTTATGATAAATTACTTTTGATTTAATTTTACTTAATAATTAATTCAAGAATTAATTAAACTTTGTGTTGTTTTCAAGTAACAATAAATTTCCCTGAGATTGTGAATTTCACTTGTAAATTTTGAGTTAGATAATAAATTTTTGTGTTTAAAATTTTTATGCTTTATTCTTTTTTCACCAGTATCTTTAATTTTGTTTAGTTAGAAATATAGATTGGTAATTGAGCTGTTTTCCTTCAATTTAATCGAAGTGAGTTAGAACCAGTGAAATACTTAGACTTAAACGTTGTTGATGGAGTGATGCCTTTTAATTAATTTATCTACATATATACAACTTAGTCTGATTTTCTGCGATGTTGATGAGTTGTTTAAGGGATCACTGTACCTTTAGAGTATTAAGTCGTATTCTATTTGTGATGAAGATTCAGGTGTCTGGTTGTTGTGAGGTAACTACTTTACGATTGCTAAGTGTAGTAACCAGATACTTGGCACTTCGTCACAAGTATCAGTTAAGGAGAGTAATTGTTTATCTTTTAGGATGGACGGAGATTATAAAGCTTGCCGCACACTGAGTCCGAACGGACGCGCCCGAACGGACGCACCCGAACAGAACCGAAACGACCGATAGAAATCGAAAGCATGCATTCTTACCTGACTGCGCACACTGGCCAGAACAGAACGGAACC
Organism: Macrobrachium nipponense; assembly: GCF_015104395.2. Taxonomy (NCBI): domain Eukaryota; kingdom Metazoa; phylum Arthropoda; class Malacostraca; order Decapoda; family Palaemonidae; genus Macrobrachium; species Macrobrachium nipponense. The sequence goes on from NC_061109.1 coordinate 32,023,949, forward strand.
GACGCAGTATTCTTTGAAAGATATTTTTTCTGAAGCGTCGGTGGCGTCTGACAGGCTGCGCATGCGCAGAACGACTGCAGCGGTTGTTTTGGAGAGGGTTGCTGAGGAATTCGGAGGTTAGTGTGATAGCAGCAATTTGGTTTGTGTTTGTTAACTATAATAATTGTTTTCACAAAGGGAATTATTGTGAACATTCATTAAGTGTGTAACATAAATATTGTTGAAAGCATGCAAAACAGTGTGCCTACGGAAAGTTATTTTGGTTTATTTTTGTTAACTGTAATAATTGTTTTCACAAAAGGAATTATTGTAAACAATTAATAAAGTGTATAACATTAAATATTATTTGAAATCTAACTTTTTATTACATACCTGAGTGTAACAGCTAGCCGTTCCTCTGTTGAAATACAGCTTCTTAAGTTTGTATCTTGTTTGCATATGTCTGCTTCTATATGTAATAGTAGTTCACAAAATTTTTCGTAGCTCATACGGAAATATTGGAAGAACTTTATGTTGTCCCGTTTTAAATGTAGGAATTATGTTTTATATTCCCCTTCTCCCTCCCTTGATTGGCATATATTATGTATCCACATAATTTGTCGATTATAATGCAGAACACATGACCTTCTACTACCAACTGGCTGCGTCGGTTCCGTTCTGTGGCTTCTGGCTCAGTGTGCGCGCTGGACATCGTTTCTGTTCTGTTCTGAGGCTTCGGTGGCTTCGGCGGCGGTTCCGTTCCGGCTCAGTGTGCGGCAAGCTTAATACAAGTGAAGCTCAGTACGACAGTATGTTATTGTTAGAGTTAGTAGGTACTTCAAAATGAGTTTTTTTTATTAAAGGGGAACTGAGGAACTTTGGTTACATGTTATATCACTTAGTTCAGTATGTAAAGGAGGAGTGATCAAATATTTGTCAAGCCACTGATCAAGGAGGAAAGTAATTTTTGTATATGTATTACTTGTAAGCAGAGATAAGAGATAAGTGTCCAGGGATATCACTCATGTCTGTGACATAATAAATAATAGTACAGATTATTCTTTGTGTGAAATCCATTGTCAAAAAACAACAGCAAGGGTTTATTTTCTAAGTATATGACTGTATTAGGAATTTCAGACCCTCACCTACAAGTTGGAATTTCCTTCAGTCACGCATGTTACAAGCAAGTCCATGAATGGTTTGCAACTGTGACTGGACTTCCTTATCGAGATCTTGTAGAGCAGTAGCAATTATTCCAGTGAAGATACTGCGCCCGTTTTCATTACTGCATACTTCATCGAGTAAACTGTGACTAAGGGAGCCCGATGAAAATTTTACTGCTGGTTCACTGCAACTGGAGGATGTAACTATGTAGTCTAGATCGGCAACCTTTACAAAAATGCTCACAACGCCAATATGTCTTGGTTTTATTACTGCTATCTCCATGCTTTCCGTATATATGATTCTCTTCATCGCAATGCTTACGTTTGCCCTTCTCTGATGTGATGGTATTGCAGCCTTGGTTTCGGGCTTCAAAGTTAAACTAAACTTGAAAAATGAAAAAGGTAAAGAGTGTGCCAAGGTAGAGCTTAGAATTCAAATAAATAAAGGAAACAAACAAACGGTAAGTGCAAATACCCAATACCCCTAATTACCATAAGTACTTGACAATTATCATGAAACCACAATGACAGCCATTAGATTTTAAGGAGTTGTTTTATAAAGCTCACGCCTCGTTTCAACTGCTTTAATTACAGTCACCTAACTAAAGACTGTACATAGACCAAGAAAAATCGGTGCATAAAACGCGCCTTCCTGTTTAACCCAACGTCCCATTGTGCGCATGAAGTCAGGCAGGCGGGAGGCAGTCACACACAAAGTTAACTTGGTAAATCAGTCACTGAAGGAGCTTTCGATACAATACCGCATGATTTTGCTGGGTTTGGTTGTTTTGCCGTGAGACGTAAAGAAAACAACACTAGATTATTCAGGATTCCCCAAAATGACGAAGAGGAGAAAAAATGGGTTCACCTGTGCAATAGAGAAGACCACGAGTATGAGTCTACATTTTGGGAAGTGTTTTTTGAAGAGGGTAAATAATAGAAAACTTCTGTATCAATTTCAAAGGGGCCTCATTGTATCTTTAAAGTCATTACTTAAGTTAAATGCTATGGTAAAGGAGAAATATGATATTTCATAGATTCTGTCGCGAATTTTAGCGACTGTTAAACGATTCAATCCCAGATGTTATGGGACTGACAGCCTAACCTCGAAGAGGAAAAATCTACAAATAGGAGGGTGAAGATGGAGCACGAATGGTCCTTTACGATGATTTTATTATAAAACTAAACTGTAATAAACTTAACAATATGAGGGAAATTAATACATCACAGCTTACTCAAATAAACATGAAACCTTATTACAGTGTACATATGATCGCACACGCAGCGATAAGAACTACTACTCTAAAATCACTTTGCAAATTAGGAAATATCGCCAAAAATTATTTTCATTAGAATGCAACAGTGATTTGAATCTACGGATGAATTAGTAACCAACACTTACGTAACGCTATGAACATGACTGCCCAAAGGATGGTAAACTTATAAGTGGATAAATACCTGATATTGCCCAATCACAATATGATTCTAAATGGCTTGGCTACACGCGCACACTTCATACCTCTTTGAGTGCCCCGTGAAGAATGAAGAATTACTTGTTAGCTCGGCTAGAGCCAATATATATTACATCATACATGGGACAATTTTGAAAAATTATTTCCAGCATAACTTAGAGCAAAATACAGTTTTCACTTATTTAAGATTTAATATGACAACTGTCTATTGTATTTTTTTCTCCTTGCCTTTTTCGTTAGGATAATAATGCATGACTTTGGGTAATGCCTTACACAAATGAAATGTGATCCTATTATAAGTAAATCCCCCGTCAAAACGTAAACATGAAAGAAAACTGGTTCCACGTTGGCCGAACCGATAATCGAACTTCGGACCACCGATGCAGATACATAACCAGCATAAGCAAATATTTACAAACCCACACACACACACACACACACACACAGATATATATATATATATATATATAATATATATATATATATATATATATATATATATATGCATACACATATATATATATATATATATATATATATATATATATATATATATATATATATATATATATATATATATATATATATATATATATATATATATATATTATATATATATATATATATATATATATATATATATATATATCATAGACGGAATGCAATGAGATAAATATTTTCAGCATTACATTACGACGTTTTATGAATCGTATATAAATCTCGGATTTCTAAAAAAAAAAAATAAATAAAACAAGAATTGTAAAGTTTAATATAAAATAAAATAAAGGCAAGTAAAAGACATAATACATAAATACAAGTAAAATTATAAAATGTACGATGCACAAAAACAAGTAAAATACTAAATCGCATAAAATAAAAGGACAAGTAAAACACTAAAATGCATATTAAACTCACAGAAGATTAACTGACAAAACAAATAAACTAGAGAAAACGAACTAACCTTGCTGTATGTACAAGAACACAACAAAGCTGGAAATGGCCAAACAAGAGCAAGAAGCAAGAAGAAGAAGAAGAAGAAGAAGAAGAAGAAGAAGAAGAAGAAGAAGAGGAAGAGAAAATGAAAACATCAAGACAAAAACAATTGCGTAGAGAAGGACGGTGTGTTTAATTTAGGAACTAGCAGTTTAATCTAAAGTTTTCCTTTTTAATGACCGTTTTACAAACGTATTTTAGAATGGTTGCGTATGTTTGACGCTTCAGGGTTGAAAACCCTTGTCCCCGTACGGTAGCTGATTCCCTGTGGGAGTCAATTCGCACTTTGGGCAGACGTCTACTAGCCCTAAAATAAGTCCCCGAATAACATCCGGGACACGCATATTTATAAATTACGTTTGACGTAATATAGCGAGCTAGGGGGTCTTTAAACCGAAGTAAAGAGCCAATAGTTACTGAGTTTTTGGAAATGAGCTTAATAACAAGCGCTCGTAAGTGTTTGCTCAGAACCCTACTGAACTCTTTCATGAAGTGTTTATCTTGAATATAGGCATACAGACCTAGAATTTTATTTTGGGCACTGTGAGGACTGAAGCGAGGCTTGAAAACTATTTATTAGGCAGTATTATATTAAGGACTTTATAGAATACCTATTCCGGAAAACAGTTTTTATTAAAGTACTCTAAAAGAACGAGGATCTCCTCATGAAACAGATTCCAGTTTGAGGTGAGAGAAGGCGCCAAAAGAACCAATGTATAAATGGAGTTAAGTCTAAAGTTGTATAATCAAAAGCTAAAATAACTAGAACCCAGTCAAGTATTCGCTCGATTACTCTGTTCTCACTCAAGAGTAAACTTAATATTGTGGTGGCATCAATTAATAAATTCTGAAAATAACTGATTGAAAATCATGATTGAAGAGACCTAAGATGTCATCCACATAACGCACATGAAAGAGTTGTAAAAAAAAAAAAAAAAAAAAAGGACATCGGTCAATCATGCGCTCTCCCAGGGAGCACATGGAAATATTTGAGAAGGTAGGAAGAGTTAGGTATACCTTAGTTTAACCAGACCACTGATCTGATTAAGAGCTCCCCTAGGGGTAGCAACGGGACCTACAGCTCAGTGTGGGATGATAACCACATTATATCGAGAAATTAATTTCTAATCCCCAGAAAACAAAAAATTTATAGTACCTTGTTGGCAGATTGGGGAATCGAACTTGAGACTACCGAATCGGTAGGCGAGCACGTAATCCATTTGGTCCATCGAGGAACTTATGGTAGTACCCATTGTATACACACACACACACATACACATAGCACACACACCACACACACACACACACATATATATATATATATATATATATATACTATATATATATATATATATATATATATATATATATATATATTATTATTATTATTATTATTATTATTATTATTATTAAGATCTTGAATCTGAAGTTATTCCCGTATCAGTCTGTACTTCCATCTAATGCCTTTACCCTCCGATGAGACTTTGCAGCATTAAGCATTCCTAGCATTAGAAAGGTAAATGATTCATGAGGACTGATAAACATTTGATGCTTAGGGGACTGCAGGAAACTGCCTTTGAGATATTCATTATTCATCCTGATAACGGGAGAGTTGGTGGTTGTTATGAGTTTCTATGTAATAATAAGATTATAAATGTGGGCCGAAGGCCGAAGCGCCAGAAAACCAATCCAGACACATGCTTCGTTTTTGATGTGTGGATGTCTATTAATGATTAAACAATGTAATAATAATAATAATAAATAATAATAATAATAATAATAATGATAATAATAATAATAATAATAATAATAATACATAATAATAATAATAATAATAATAATAATAATAATAATAATAATGAGAAGTTTTAACTAAACACTGATAATGCTCTCAAATGATTTTTCGGTATCTTTATCGAAAGCTGTATTATTAGTCCATGGGCCAGCTGGGTGACTGGTACCATCTGGAGGTACTAAAGGCCAATTTAACCAGACATCCAGTATGGTATCCCGTTTCTAAAAATGCTTGCTGGACATTCGAACGTTGTAGCTTTTTTGTGTTAGAGGGATTTTAAGTTTTTGCATGGTGTCGTATTGTAAAAATAACCAAATTTGCATTTTGTGGCAAATATATAGTTAGTATTTAATCGATGCCTGATAAACCTTGCTACTAAAGTACATGCCCAAACCAACAACCAAACTTTGTCTGCACTCCTGGACGACACTCCACAAAGCAAATCATTGTCCATTTTGCAGAATATAAAGATGAACTTCGGAACACCCGTGACCACTGGCATCATTCTGGATGTCCTACCTGGATCTTGTGGAAATTCTGCTGGCTCTCATTCGTGCCTCCAGGGAAGGCAACTGGGTACTGTTCATGGAATACGCAGCATTATTCCTTGGTGTTTTGCTTATGACAAACAAAATTATGCCCGCTACCTATCGATATACCATGCTCAAATGACGAAGCTCGAGAAAGATCATCCCGTGAGTTACCAACAACTTTTGGAAACCAGATTCTCCGTTCAGCTCAGTGGAAGAGACTGTCAATCGTGACACTCAGACACCTGGTGGGACAAGATGTTTACCTGACTGCAGAACATCGAAGCACATGCATACGACAATTGCGTGTTTTGGTTGAACTCAAAGATCATGGTCATAACCATCCAGACTTAGGATGAACGCGATGTCTAATCTGTAATTGAAGTGCTAGAAAGTAACTGGATCAACCCTTTCTAACTGCCTTCCGATGAACTTATGAGCATATCATTTGGTATCACAGCACCCAAAAGTGTTGCAAGCGATCTCCGCACAGCTCAAGATCAGGGAGAGAAGGCAATCCAGGAATTTGTCTATTTATGACTCAAAAAAGGCACCGCCCTCTACGACCCCTTGAAAAAGTTGCAACTGAAGTCATTTGACAGTTTGAAAAAAAAGCAAAAGCTAAATCAGGAAACAAAGAAACTGTCTTGAAAGCTGATTACCAGCCGTTCTCTCGAATGCTGCTGATAGCGAGTAGCCGGATAAATGGACATGAAAGAAGTTCTCCAGCATCCTCTCGGACCTTTACCGTGGTCGTTGGCGAATTGTGATGGCTCTGCAATAAAAGAAAAACCAACAATGCAGCCCTGGCACGTAATCTTGAAGCACGGGTAACTTCAGGTGAACACATTGACTTACCTTCAGCTGCGATCATCGATGGCATGGGGATTGTACACAAAATGCAAGGAGACAACATTACATTCTCAGATTTGTCTGAACGCCTTCTCGGAACTGTACTGCAAACATCAGCATCAAGTTAGGTACAATGCCTCGTCGATCAAAACACAAAGAGGGACAGACAGAGGAATATCGTTCTCGCAAATCATTCCTGGCTACAAAATTCGAAACTGGCGCCGCCTACTTGCATTCCCTGAGAACAAAGCCAAACTGACCAACTTCTTTGCCACCGACTGGCAAGAGAATCAAGAGAGACGGGACCAACTTCAAGAAAAGGTTATTTTTGTAACTTTCGAGGAACGATGCTTCAAGATAACATCTATTGCAGTGTCAGAAGTTGATGAATTGAAATGCATGCATGAAGAAGCTGACACACGCTTGTTGTTACATGCTCACCACGCAGCTGAGTCTGGATACAAGTCAGTATTACTGATTGCAGAGGACACAGATGTCATGATCATCTCCCTTGCCTTATGCAGAAACGTTGGTTGCCAAATGCACATGAAATGTGGAACAAAAAGCTGATCAAGACTGATCAGTATCAATAAACTTGCTGCAAGCCTGGGTCATGATATTTGCAATGCCTTAATAGGTCTCCATGCGTTCACAGGCTACGACTCGGTCAGTTCTTTTGCTGGTCAAGGAAAACTCAAAGGATTGAAACTCCTGCAACAGAACCAGAATTTCCAGAGGGTATTCACTACACTTGGTGAACATTGGCATGTGACTGATGAGTTATTTGATGCCCTCCAGGAGTTCACATGCAATCTATATGCAGCCCGAACAAACATCACTTGCGTAAATGAACTTCTCTACCAGCTCTGGTGAGCAAAGAAAGGATCAGTAGATTCAGGTCAATCACCACCTTCGACAACACTCGCTCAGAGCCAACTACCAAAGTGCCGTCTGGCGACGCAGTTTGGTTTCTTTTCCAGATGTACCACATCCACAAGATGGCCATGGTTGATGCACACAAGACAGTGGTAAGCTTGAAGTACGATGGTTAACAGGCTCTCCTGCACCTCAAGTCATCCTAGAGTTCATCTCGTATCTCGTACAAATGTGCACAAATCTGTCAGCTTCAAAAGTGTCAGTGCCTCGTCAGTGGACTCGCATGCACAGAAGAGCGTAAGCTGTGAACCTGTGCAAAGATGAAAAAAATTGACACATCTATGGACTCCGATGACTATCTGGACGAGGATGACTCCTTCTAAAAACAAAATACAAATTATGTACATGATACCAGAAATAAATTAAAAGATAATAACTTTTTAACAATAAATTGTTACAAATTCTCTAGTGAAAGGCCTATACTATTACATCCAACATGATTAATATTGAACAACAACAACAACAATAACAACAACAGCAGCAACAATAACAACAGTAAAGTGTACTGCAAATCATAATTTCCCCAAGTGTTCAGAGAAATACTATACGTATTCAAACATAAGATACATGGGCATCTTCAGTTACACAAATAACCTATTTTAGAAAAGAAAGTTATTTTTATATTATATCAAAGATCTAGGTGACACAAAAAGTCATAGTGCTTCATATGAACTCTTCAAATCATATTGATAGGTGTTACTGTAATGTAGCATCATTTCCAGAAAAAAAACCCACAAACCAAAAATTTTCAGCACAGGGTGGTCCTCTTTGATTGCGAATTTCACATAGAAAGCTAGAAGATACAGATGTCCAGCAAACAGTTCTGGAAAGTAGACATGATCAGCTTTCAGAAAATATCGGTCTGGTTTAGTACCTCTGATTGGTTCCAATCGACAAAAAAATGGCCTCTGGGCCATGGACTATATGCTTGTTTTTTTTTTTTTTTTTTTTTTTGTTTTTTTTTTTTTTTTTTTTTTTTTTATTTATTTTTATTAAGGAAATCAAAGAACGCCAAATTTACTGTGGGTGACATTCGTTCATTTTCTGCACATGTGGGTAGTTCTCTCTCTCATCTCTCTCTCTCTCTCTCTCTCTCTCTCTCTCTCTCTCTCTCTCTCATCTTCTCGCGTGTTAATTGATTTTTTTTAGTATCTGCTGTGTATGACATTGTTTATAGTTTTGTGAATGGGAATACTTAAGCAAACATATTTTAATTTTCCATGAATCGTACACTAATTCTTGTTATGTAGTTAGTTCTTGATTTTTTTTTTTTTTTTCATGCTGAAAATCCCTGGTCTAGGAAGTGGTGGTAGATTTATTATGGAACATATTTTTTGGATAAAAAAGCGGAGGACAAGGTGCGTTGCCATTCCGTGAGTGTTTGCCTGTGTAAGGCGTTTATATAATCTATAAGAAGGTGCGAAAACGTATAAAAGTATTCAGAAAGATTTACAGAACAAAATCTTAATGACCCGGTTGGCTGGTAGAGAAAATGATTCTGTACTCAGAGAATTGTATTGTTGTCGGGATTCTCGCAATTGCCTCTTAATGCTTGTTTGTGAATTGTT
>NC_061109.1:32040736-32043236 GCF_015104395.2 Macrobrachium nipponense
TCATCATAAGGTAATTTTAGAAGTTATGCTTACTAAATTCAAGTTTGTCATTAGTTGAATAAAATGTTTTTCTAGCTCTTTTCCATGCCACATCTACAAAAGTCCTTGGGTATTTAAGTTTCAATGCAATATCATAAATAGTTTTAATTTCAGCGTCAATAAACTGCGGGCTACAGACACGTAAAGCCCTTAGGAACATCCCAGAAAAAACAGAGAATTTAACATTTTGATGGTGATTGGAGTAGTAATGAACAAAAGAGGCAATATTAGTTGATTTTCGAAAGACTGAAAAGGTGAAATTTCTATCATTTCTATGGACAGTTACATCAAGAAAATTCAAATTACAATTTCTTTCTTCCTCTACATAATTTTATAGAAGGGACTAAATTATTGAGATTATTAAGGAATTCCTGGAGGTTTACGTGAACTGGCCAAATACAGAAGATATCATCCACGTATCTAAACCAAATAACTTTTTGGGCCAAATTCTTGGTAAGAGTTTTGTCTCAAAAAATTCCATGTAAATATTGCTAAAGACAGGAGATAAGGATTACCCATGGCCATGCCAAACTTTTGTACAAAAAAATTCCCCATTGAAACAAAATTTACTATCTTGATACATAACCTCATAAGGTTATGTATCAAAGATAGTAAATTTTGTTTCAATGGGGAATTTTTTGTACAAAAGTTTGGCATGGCATGGGTAATCCCTTATCTCCTGTCCTTAGCAATATTTACATGGAATTTTGAGACAAAACTCTTACCAAGAATTTTGTTTTGCCCCAAAAAGTTATTTGGTTTAGATACGTGGATGATATCTCTGTATTTGGCCAGTCACGAAAACCTCCAGGAATTCCTTAATAATCTCAATAATTTAGTCCCTTCTATAAAATTTACTGTAGAGGAAGAAAGAAATTGTAATTTGAATTTTCTTGATGTAACTGTCCATAGAAATGATAGAAATTTCACCTTTTCAGTCTTTCGAAAAATCAACAATATATTGCCTCTTTTGTTCATTACTACTCCAATCACCATCAAAATGTTAAATTCTCTGTTTTTTCTGGATGTTTCCTAAGGGCTTTACGTGTCTGTAGCCCGCAGTTTTATTGACGCTGAAATTAAAAACTATTTATGATATTGCATTGAAACTTAAATACCCAAGGACTTTTGTAGATGTGGCATGGAAAAGAGCTAGAAAAACATTTTATTCAACTAATGACAAACTTGAATTTAGTAAGCATAACATTCTAAAATTACCTTATGATGAAAGGTTTTTAGATATTCCTAGAATTTTAAAGCTTTTTAACATAAATGTTGTTTTCAGTAATATTAATGTCAAGAGTTTAGTAATCAAAAATTCTCCTAAAGATCTTCCAGGCTGCATATATGAAATTCCTTGCAAAAAGTAAAAAGTGATAAAATCTATTTACGGACAGACTGGCAAATCTCTTTCACAGCGTCTTAAGCAACATCAATATTCTGTGAGAACTGGGCAAATATCGAATGCATTATTTGTACATATGAGAGATTTAGACCATCCTATTAACTGGAGTCAAGCAAGAGCCTTAGTCCCATGTAATGACACAGTTAAAAGGAATATCATTGAATCTTGTTTTATCAAGTCAAATAATAGAAATGTTCTAAATTTAAGTCTTGGTTATTTAAACTTGATGCTTTCATAATGAAAAAAGTTGTAGATAAATATAAGCAACAAATTAATATATTCAGTTTTTACATGTTTTGGACTGTAAAGATACTTTGTAATTTCGGTTAGGGTCAATCTGTTTAAGTTTGTGACCGTGTGATATCCGATAATCCTGGATTATCCCTTTTAATTTTACCCTTTTGATAATTAACCATCTGGTATTCCTGATCTTGTTTGTACCTGAGGCCTTCCTCTCCGATTGTACTTTAGTAGCTCCTTGACGATGTCTTAATAAAGACGAAAGCGCTTGGATTTTCTGACTGTCATTTCCCGTGGTATTCGCTTATATATATATATATACTATATATATATATATATATATATATATATATATATATATATTGTTTTATTTTCCACGAAGGAAAATAAAACAATGGAGCACATCTGTAAGTCCTTTCGATTCTCGTCATTTACTAAACTGACATACAAATATGAAAGTAAGTTACAAAAAAGCTTGTATAAATGGACAAACTGGGATTATTATAAAGGAAATATGTGCAAAGGGATCCAACGCAACTGAAGAATTAGTAGACCTATCCAAAACACGGGTACAATTCAAGAGGTTTACTAAAGATTGAGTCCAAACTGCTCAGGAGGGCTGGTACAAGAGAAAAGATTATACAGGGCGGTTACTGACAAAATATATATATATATGTATATATATATATATATATATATATTATATATATATATATATATAAATATATATATATACATATATATATATATATTATATCTTATATATATATATATATATATATATTTTATATATATATATATATATGTGTGTGTGTA
>NC_061109.1:32050736-32073236 GCF_015104395.2 Macrobrachium nipponense
GAGGATAAATTCTAGATCACATAACAAGAATTACCATAAAAATTATGTAGTGAACTGAGCATATGATCGGTAACTACTTGCAATAAATACATGGAATAAATTATCAAATTAGTTTTCAACTATACAGCTGTACAGACAAAAAATAACGTCAACTTGATGAAACTCCATTTTTACGCACAAAGGGGATTATGCATTAATTACACTAAGCAAAAATATGGAATCCTCTTTATTATTTCTCGCAATTCTTTTCTTTTCTTTTTCTGTAAGGGTGGAGAATAGTCTTCATTTTTCAGTTTCGCTATGTTCTTCTTCATATCCATCTATATCTCCTTCTTTATCTTTATCAAATGAATATTGATTATTGCACCCTAGTCCAGCACAATACCCACACATATGTGTACAAGGGAGTCCACTTCTCCTGCACTCGCAGTTCGTTTTCACAACCTTTTCTACAATTACAAGTTATAAGAAGACGTAGGGAATGTGGTACGGGCTCTTTAAGTGATGTTACTGGTCTTAGTCGTTCATTTCTAACGATAAGAATGTTGGCGTGCTGCTGCTGATGTTGGAGGAAGTGTATCTAGATCAAATTTGGCATGTACAGGCTGTTTAGCTATCGTCCCTTAAGTAATTTAAAGTACCTTTGTTTATCAAGACTACCTTCTGGTTTCTTTCCTCCATACAGGACAAGAAGAAATGCTTCCCCAGCAGCAGCTATTTCATCTGCAGAGGCCTGGGGTCATTAAAAATGTGCATCGTGTGACTTAGTACAGGATCCTCCTGTAATCTTTTATAGGAACCTTTTACCCTTGCGATACAGAGCAGAGGTTGTATCGCAACCTGTTTATTGCATGCAGGAAAAGCAAGCTGTCAGTCATGTCCCCAATTTTACTCTGAATTCTTTCACTGCTGAATATTTTATCAGGATGTGCTTTGTTTGCTGGGATCATCATTTTGATATCAGTCTGAGGTTTGGCAAATGCAATTAAGAGGACTAGAAGATCAGTGTCCTCCCCCACAATAACTGATTCCTGTCCTGAATCTCGTAAATGAGTTGCTGTTGTTACTATCAATCTGTCAGCATCTGCCTCTGCCTGATGGACCTTACAGCCAGCAGCTTCCAGATGGGTAGATAGGAGTTTGATCATACTATCTTGTTTTTAATATTTCCTAAGAACTCCTGCTGAGACACCGGGACTTGTATGTGGCTTTCTACAGCTATAACTCTAGATTATTGTGTCCTTCCTCGACGAAAGTGTTCTTCATCTTTTGTACTGTGAGTGTCATAGCCATCAAATACTGTTAGCGTTCCTGTACTTCTGTTCAATGAACGATGTATACTGAGAACATATCTGGCTGAATGTAGCAGGACGTTGCCACACAACATGAGGAAAAGGTACCCACCATCTAAAAAGATACACTGCTCCAGCTGGAGGAACATTTTCACAGGGTGCCAATTCCTAAAATGACAGATTTTTTTGCTTTTCTCATAGAAAAATCACCAAAGAGGGAAGGTGGTTGAGGTTGCAAAGTTCTATACCCAGATATGAGATAAGGTCAGAATCACTTCTAGACAACAAAGCATATAATCTATGGGAATAACTGGTTTGCATTGACAGTAATCTGTGTTATCATTAATCATAATTGATTTTGTTACAGATGACAATGACCTGATGCTGTTTCTTCGCTGTGGGTGAATATCTCTGAAATGCTTTTCCTTCCATTGTTTTCATTGATGCTCTTCCAACTGTATAGGCTACATCACAATTCACTTTTTCATGGGCAACAATACTATTCTATATGGAGATTTAGGATAGATGTTTGGTCGGTTGTATGGGTTGTGTACAGCCAGCCAATCTTTGAAGATATTCATGTTAGTAAGATGACGAGTCTGCCGAGATTCACGAAGGTCAATATGCTGTTCTGAAGTGGCAGCAATAATTCCACTAACAGGCTCAACAGCATTAATGATACTGGCTTTTGCGGGCATTGAGTTAGCCCATTTAACGATAACTGATGTGTTATTCCACATCCTCGGGTGAGACCTCCAAGTATGTTTTTGATGGAACGCATGAGGACTTGCTCAATTGTCATATCAGGGTTTCCAGATCCCTGACCAGAACTTGTCAGATCTTCTAATTGTGAAATATCCCCCTGAGTTACTAATGCCTCACTGTCAATTCTCTCAGCCCTGGGAATGGGCGTGTTTTCATGAACTTGATCTGCCGGTGTCACACACTTGATTCCTCCCATTGAGTGGAATGTATTATGACCATCTAAAGTTGCAACACTATAGTCAGCATTATCATATACAAATTGGATATATGATCGTGGATCTACTGCAGTTGATGGGTTCATTGTAGCTGATGTGGCACCAGAATCCTTTCTGTGTAGATGAACACCCAGACCAGTTTGTATGGGCGAGACAAATGATCTAAGACGATCAGCAGCAATGATAGCATGCTGTATACTGATTGACTTTCTTTGTATTTGTTTATCATTTTTTCGGTTTCAAGATTCTATCAATTAACATACGAAGATAATCTGGAACAAGCTCACAATTTCCAGACATCACTTGCTCTGCTGGAGGGAATACCTCACAATTGTAAGCTTTTGAACGAATGTCATTTCGAATTATCAGAGCAGCAGTTTCTATCAGTCTTCTAGCATCTTCAGCAGGATCACTTTTTCGTGCATCATAACCATTCATCCGTTAAAATATCTTTCATACATTTAGTGAAACACACCACTCCACTCTTACCTATCTTATCAACTATTGTTATTTGATTTCCATATGGTTTTGAGTTGTCTTCTTCAAGTATTGATTACCGTAATTAATACCTAGCGTTTTCATTGGTACTTATATTGACGTTAATTCACCAATTGAATACTGGCATTCATCACTTTCTTCAAATACTCGCACAGTTTGATAAATGCTATTAACTTTTCCTTGTCCATTTTTCGTCCCTGTAGTGTAGCTGTTCCTGGCTTTGCACTGCCTGGCCTCAAGAAGTATTTGTAGCATGTACGATGGGTACCGTCCCTCAGCTGCGACAAGGTCAATGACATGGACACTAGGAGAAGAACCTCTCTCCTCCAGTTATCATTTCGATTTCAGCATATGTGCGAATGTTGTTAACAAATTCTAGTGTTTCCACGACACTAAACTCATAAGAAGTTGTCTTCCTAATTTTCTCACATCCACAGCAATTTTCTTCTCCCAAAATATATACTGGGATTTAAAATCGAACTCTTGCCTGATTTCATGGGTCGTGTGAACTTTTTTAGGTGCGGACTCCAAGCGACGTGTGTAGTCTTTTCTACATTTCACATGGACAACAGCAGAGTTCTTTTTGTTTTTTTCAGTAATTCTTTTACATTGTCCTCTTTTGAAGTGCTACTCTCAATTATTTTATCCAAACCTCTAATGACGCGCACAGTTTTCACCAAAACAGTTATTACCAGTGGGCTCGCACAATGTGCAAAAATTTCGATTTGTCTTCCATGTCTGTGCTTTTTCGATAGCTGAATTCGCTGTTTCACTCCCCCCCCCCCCCCCCCGCCCCCAAAAAAAAGAAGAAAAAAAAAGGAAACATTAATGATCATACAGTATTGAACATTTTATAGTATGTATGTATTATATATTGTACTGATTTGTCACATACACGGAAAAAAGTACACCTGCAGATGTAAGTGCATATATATATATATATATATATATATATATATATATATATATATATATATATATATATATATATATATATATATATATATATATATACACATTCAAACAAAGATACTACGGCAGTGGCATGTCATAGAAATGTCCTTTTGGTGTCATTTAAAAGACAAGAAAATTCTTCAGATGATTTATTTCGATAATAGTTTTGATATACCAATTAGTTTTCCAATAGCAGGAACGGGAATATTCCTGTCAACTGCTAGTAACGGTTAAATTATTTAAAATAAAGGCACATAATTTCACACTGATGCTGTTAGTAATCAAGAAATTTATGTAAATAGCTTCTACAAGTATCATATAATAAAAACCTGATGTGTATTTCATTTACAAATTCAATATTTTACCTTTTAGGAGCAATAAATGAGTAAAACTGAAATTCCAAAATGGCCGCCATTTTGTTTTGTGGTCCTTAACTCAAACACCGTAACTCAAAACACCGGTCACTGGATTTTTCGGGCGGGGCCTTTTTTGGATGAAGTTAACACAATTCACCTCTACATCACAACAAAAGTTTTTCAGTTTTTCATTCTAAATTATAAAGGTAAACCCTTATTGTACTGTACTACAAAGCTATTTAATGCAGAACAGCAAACCAAGCGACAAAACACTTCTTATTCATTCTCCTAGCATTGTTATACTTTTAATTAAAATTGGGTTGTCACTGAACTCATGCTAAGGTCAAAAGGTCACATGACTTCAAAATTTATTGGAGAATAAGGCATATTTTTTTATAATGCCCCTGATCACCATCCATTTGAAGAGAATCAAAACTTGACAAATTTAATTCTAAATAGGATTATATAGCCAGTTTTTAGGATAGGTTAGGATCAGTTCACAATGATGCAGTAGCATGGCATCTCTTCGAATTTACACTTTTTTTTTATTTGGTTGTAAGAGCAAGAAGAGCGCATTCCCTAGTTTGCAGATTGTAGGTAGGAGGGAATTCTATTTTATGATACATTGTTTATGCTTTCCTGCATTGTCATATATGCATTTATTATTTCTGGTAACAATTAAGTAGTAAAGTCCCAGGATGTCAAAGCAGACTTACACTGTGAGCAACAGAAATGTACGATATAAAACCTACCGCTACAGGTGTTTTTACCCCCAGTGTGCATTTTCTGCAATAAAGTTCGCAGAAAAATTTAAAGGAAAAAAAAAGGTGTCACTGACTTTAATTGTGAATTTGACTGTGCACAAAAAAGTGTCAAAGAAGCGGTTCGTATGTTAAATGATGGACCATTGTTGGCCAAAATTGGTAGCATTGATTTATACACTAAACAAGTAAAATATCATAATGAATGTAAAAGAGATTACTTGAACAAAGCCGTATGTTTTTTTCCTCACAACAAGCGTAGGTGTCTCAAAGCGCACTTGAATCTCTTTTCTCGAATACCTACTGAAACATCAGTTATTGATAAGAAACGCCTCGAATAACTTACATCTCTGCATCATGATATTTTTGAAAGAAAAGCAAAGGAAGCAGAATCGAAGGTGAGGCATATGTCCTAGTTACCTTTGAAGGAGAAAATACTGCTGCATTTTGATGACGGAGTGAAAATGGGGAAACTGAGCACAAAGCATGATTTGGTTCTTTTTTCCAGCAGTACATATATGGAACGAGCTCTACGTATGACAGCCCAGTGTCGTTACATCGGAGGAATTTAAAGTCATGGAAGCTTCAAGAATACTGAGAGGGAGCATCATTGAACTCATTAAAGGTACGTCGGAACTTCTAGCCTCACTAACCATTGACAACTTCCAGAAAGGGCAAGCAGAACCACCAGCATTCTAATAAAATTCCTTTGAAACTCTATTTTCTAGTAATCAAGAAGCAAATTCACATAATGATGCAGAGGAAACAAGCAGAGGGGCATCATCTCAATCACAGGATGCTCTGTTTTGTGTGAGCAAAGGCAAAGTAAAACCTTCAGAACATTTATGTATGGGATTATGGATGAAATGCTTGACAGGGAGAGGAGAGTTATTGAAATACTAAACCGTCTTGAACATTCGATGTGCTATCATACTGCGGAAACCATTGAGACAACTTGCATCAGACATATCAGAGAATGAATATACCTGATTCCTGATATGTCTGTTGCAAAAGCCAAAAGCCCATATTTGTCAACTGGGCTCACTTGGGACAATTATGATGAGCTGACTGATACACTATCAGGAAAAGACACTCCATGATACGGTTGGTATTTGTTACCAGATCTAAATTTCGAATGCAGTTATTTTAGAAACACGAGTGTGTTGTGAAAAGAATTGTCTTCTGAAAAGCCAACCAAAGAGAAGAGGAAAATATGAAGTGCCAGAGCAACTATTGTACCATACAATCGCCGGATCCACCCTTGTCAAAATTTAATCAACATACTGAGGCAGATAGAAGATATGCTAAATTTTCCCTTTTCTTTAGCTGATGCCCAACCCGCTTTATTGATTAATCATAGGAAGGGTACCATCACATGAGGTAAAACATTATTTACTCAGATTGCTGAAAAAGGTGCCGTGTAGTATCATGAGTTTGTGAATGAGTGCAAAGACAATCCTGAAAGGTTTGAAAAGCCAATCAAAACGCATTAAGATTAAGAACTTTACCAATGATGTTGTCAAATTAAACTGACTGGGAAGGATCAAAGGGTTAAGGAAACGAGATTTGTTTGGACGACTTTGAATTTAGCTGCTTCATACGAACATTGATTTGGGAAAAAGTCCTTTCATACCCTCTAACTTCAGTACCATTCTCACTCAGTCATCTCGGTGGAGCAATCAATAAGACAGCTAAGTCCTCTCTTTCCCCCAAACAAAAAAAATTTTAAATAGGATCATTAGTAACATTGAACTTCGAATATAGATGTGTATATGATTGATACTATGTTCCTTGTGCATACTCTTTCCAGTCTCCCTGTTACATATGGTGGAATAGGCTAAGACCATTCTCTCAAGAACTTTTTCCTTTGCTTCACAAATGCATCTTGTATGTAACACTTATGAAGAAGGGCCATCCATTAAGAGACAAAAACATGAAAAACGTGGAGATTCCCATGCAATACACAGAGAATTATAGGACCATTTCAGCGAAGACCAGCTAACTTCCGCAGTGCATTGTAATTAAGTACATTTAAAACTGAGCTTTTGAACTTCATAGCAAGAGAATGGATGTCTTCAGACTAAGCTTCTATACTGGAAGGACATGAATTCCACTTTGGAATGGATCAAATTTGCTAAGCAAGGAAAAGAACACTGCCACCAACTGATGAACTAAAGAGCAGTCACGAAGAGACAGCCACTACAGAAATGATTTCCATATACACTATGTCACTCAACTTGATTCTGAGTCAACTAAAACTGTAGCTGTTAGGAGTGATGAAACTGATATATTTGTTTCACTTCTCTATTATGCATCACAAATCAGTGTTCTTAAATGGATGGATGCAGGAAAGAGTTCAGACAATACACAACGGTTCATAGACATCTCTGCTCTAGCATCTTGATTTGACATCAAGTGTATGTGCCGGACTACCAAGTTTCCAAGGCCTTTACTGGCTGTGATTATACTGCATCATTCTTGAGGAAAGGAAAAACAAGGCCATTTGATTTATTAATAAAAGACAAGTGATTTGTAATAGCTTTAAGCGAACTTGGTACTCTAACGCTTTAGATACTAATGTAGTTGCAATAATTGAAGAGTTTGTTTGTATATATATATATATATATATAGTATATATATATATATATATATATATATATATATATATATATATATATATATATATATCAAATTTAGCCTATCATATTGGATGTAAGTATATACTCACCGCGGTCAGGATTCTAACCTGTTCTTGATGGTTTAGATAGATTTTCGGATAGTCGACTTGTCCATTCGGCTGCCAAGAGAGATACAGCTCGTTTCCACCCTGTGTACTATTTTTGCTTTTAATACTCCCAAATTCACCTTACATTGGGTTTACTACATAGCATACACTCGGAGTCGAAATAAGCTTAAAACACTTTCGACAGCTTAATTGATAAATAAACTGTCTAAACATGTAGGTAGAGGTAAAATTCTGTATATATATAAACATACTTTAGATATATAGAAAGCTCCATTCTCTTCCTATGAATACTCAGGTGATAGAACAAGTTGGGTGCTCTTGTTTGATGCATCGGGAAAGGCGTTGGTAGAACTTGGAATGCAGGATATATGGCAGGATTCATAGTAGGAGAATAACTTAATTTCAGATAATGAGTTAGTGTGAATGTTTCAAGAGTGTTACACACCATATGATGTGAGAAGTTTGAAATTAAATTGGAATTCTTCGTTCGGCTTTAATGTGCGTAGAAATAGCTCCCGATAGAATTTAAGTACTTTTACTAGAATGTTTTTCTGAGGAAGAGTAACCGATATGAAGTGGATCAGAGATAATGTACTATGTTTCTAAGGCTACTTAATATTTACACGAATTTCGAATAATAAAAAGTTTAAGAAAACAAATTACTGATGGGTGCTAACTTGTAGAATATGAAAAAATTGTAGCAAATAGACAGTGGAAAGGGTATTACAATATCATTAAAGACAAAAAGATCTATAGAAATTAGTACAGAGTTTCGAAAGTTATTACTAAGGAGAAAGGTGACAGTAATTCTAGTAAGAGTGTGTTCTGAGTGTAAACCCTGGCTGAGAAGATAGAAGACAGCTAACGAAAGAATTAAGTGGTTATTCATACTCAAAATTCTGTAAAAGACTCTACAACTGTCCACGATGTGTAAGAAGGGAATTCTAAGCAAGATCACTTTTATATAAGTGAACTTTGGATATCGAATACCCTTGAACAATAAAAGCATGAAAGAGGGAGCGTAAGTGAAAGAATATAACAGACTGTTTTGAGATGGTAGGTTAATAGGATGGTGATCATAAGTGAATAAAACAGAAATATCAGCAAAACGGAGGATAGGAAATCCTAGAAAGTGATGAATAGAAGGCAAGAGGAGAAGTTAGCATAGGAAAGGGGCTTCATATCCCCTTGTAATACAGAGGTAAAAATGTATTGTGTCTAATGTAGTGTATGAAATGTCTAAACTTTAGGACGTATATATATATATATATATATATATATATATATATATATATATATATATATATATATATATATGTGTGTGTGTGTGTGTGTGTGTGTGTGTGTGTGTGTATGTGTGTGTGCGTGCATGCGTGTGGAATCTACTGGTCACTTTTTAGCAGATACATATGTCTTGAACGTTTTTTTAAGGCAAATGACTCGTTTAAACAAAATGCAACAAACTGCTACTGGCAACTACACTACCCTCTACCCCTTTCATTGCAGGTCATTCTGGGGAGAGTTTTTTGGTTTGATAAGCAAGCTAGGCAAATAATTTTCCCGTAGTTTCAAAACTATACTTTTTATTTCCCAAATTAGCTAACATTAAAATGGAATAAATCAATTATTAAAATGGAATCAAATGAATTAACTCTGACCCAAAAGATACGTTAAACAATCAGGTTTCCTCTCAAAAAATCATATTTAAGTAAGTACCCCCCATCTTATCTCATTATCTCCGAATAATCCAAACATTCTAATAAGTCAATAGAAGTCCCCTAGAAAAATCCATTTTTCTATATGGTGACTTCGAATCCATCTGAAATAAAGAGACCACAATTATAACACCGCAATTCCCTTTCTCCAGACACAATAATTGTCACTTCAAAGGTTAAGTTTTTCAAAGTTCTTTCTTACATTACTTTATTTGACCTCTTCCAGGCATGTTCCACACTCTGTCACAACCAATCAGTGAGTCCTCTCTAGCACTTATCACACCCCATAATAAATGTCATATCCTGTTCGTTATGAACACACAGACACACCCTATGTTGCACACAACAAACATGCGGGAGCTCGATGCCCGAAGCTTGTGATCTTCGAGACGTTATCGACCTCAAGTGCATTGATAATTTATCCTGTCTGTTTTTTCATTTCAGCATCCTCGAGGAATCCAGCGCTTGTCTCTAACCGACTTGTCTCTAACCAGAAAGAGGTGAGGTTAGCATTCACTACCGTGCCTTTAAGATGCTCGGCCACCTATAGCCGCACAACACATTGGCTACTGTTATATGCTAGTTCATAATATTTGCAAGATAGCCCCTATACATATTTTGACTATCATTATAGCTACTATAACCGCGATCACTGGAACTGTGTAGCAAGCATTCGTCGAAGAAGAATTCATCCCCATCATTATCCTCTAGCGGTGGAACTGTAACCGTCTCCAATGTAGGTGGAACTTGAACTGCCTAGTGGTCCCATCTAAGTGTTTCATGAACACTTTTGTCGAATAATTGTAGATCCTGACTGAGCACGTGAACCATCTCGAAACAACTCAGCATGTGCCATTATTAGGCGTCTACGACCCCTGTAGGTGTATCCTAACACCCCGTTGCTGAACTGTATATTCGACGTCTTGCGATGAAGGTATAGTAACCGCCACCTCGTTGTCAACTTGAAATATCCCGTGATTCCCATGCAAGTGCGCCTTGCACCTGACTCGTAGAAGATTGTAGACTCCTGATTTGGTCCCAGAATGTATCCTGAGACAATCCACCGACGACATCTCGTCCATTGCAAAGGCGATCCATAAAATCGTCGCTTGTGTGAAGACCCGACCTCTGGTGTTGTAGATCCAAGTTGTTTCCATCATCACCCTCGCATGAAGTTGGGAATTCTCTAAAGTTATCGTGTGTCCATATTTGAAAAGTACTACATGATCATAGAACAACTAAAGTCTTGCTTTAACACACGAATCTGTCAAATAAAATAGGCTTTTTACCCCCTGAATCCTCATACCCAATCCTATATCTAACAAATATATTATCAAAAACCCCATAATGCCTATACAGCAAAACCACTTTAATGTTTATACAGTTAAGCTCCATCAAATATAAGGCTGAATATCCCTTCTATCTCGCATATATACCAAGATAAATTATACCTCCTTTCTATAATAGAAATCATATGTAAAGCTTAACCCTGATTACAAGTTTCCCTTGTAAGGAAAAAAATTATAATTCAACTTTTCCCATTACAAAATGTAAACGGAGAAAAAAAAACATATATATAATTCAGCGCTTTTCCATATAAAACGTAGTATGTATCGTTACGGAATTTGCTGCCGCAACATATCATATCGACCCGAATTAGCCCCTTAAATTCTTCCTCATGGAAATGTAATCATCGACATCCCTGAAAACAGTGCAAACCTCCGAGTGTTGAACTCCAAAAGAAATATCAGCAACTGGTCTCATCACAGCTTTGTCAACATTGAGCCACCTGTGTATACATCATGAACTCAAATTGCACGATGGACTTGTCTAGTCAGACTTGCAACCTCAGGAAATCATCATTCCTTTAAATGCCCCAAAAATCTTTACTGATACTATAGAAACATATTCCTAAAAAATTATCCCCAGGACCTCCTCATTGTCACCTCAAGGGTACCCAAAAATTGTCCTCGAAAACGTAAGAGCTATAATACCAAGAGAACCACAATACCCACCTCTTTGACTCGTAAAACCACAGATCACCACCAAAAATTCACCACCAAAAAATCCACCACCAAATATTATAACCACAAAAAAGTTCACTATCAAAATAGCCACAAAAAATTCACCCCTAAAAAACCAATACTGACATGAACCACTAGCTTAATAGAAATTTCCCATACTTTCCTCCTCGTTTTTCCTCATGAAATAATTACCTCTGGTTTTTACGACAAATTGCTGCAGTTTGTGCATAATAAGAAAAATAGCAGAAGAAATGAAAGAGAAAAAAAAAAGCATTACATTAAACTCACTAATCACATTTCATCATCAATTTGCCACAAACCAGAATAAAAAATGCAACTGTGCGAATATTGTATTAGTTACCACAACCAACTCTTTTCAGGTTTGATATATGGAGTTAATTTCGACCGACCTGAATTTTTTTTATCTAAAACTATAAATCTGCTTCCTGTCTTTTCCTCAATGACTCGAAAAGGACCTTCAAATTTCGTACCTAATTTGTAAATTAGTTCATTTCTCACATTGATTTAAAAAACAATACATTGACTCCAACACTGAATTTAACATCAGATGTTTTTTTTTATTACTTCTTTCCATCATTTCTTGGGTCGTGGCCTCGAGATTACGGCTGAAACAAGCTTGTCTCTCCTTCGCTGTGGAAATTAATGCTTCGATTGCATTTTCTCCATGATGAGGTATAGTTAACAGATCAAATCAAATGTGCCTCTTCCTTGGCAACCAAACAATGCTTCAAATGGAGACATTTTAATGGAATCACGAACCATAGTGTTAATGTTATGTCTAACAACATCTATATATCTATCCCAGTTTTTATCATTCCCTCCTACAGTCTTCCTGAGAGCTTCGAGCACTTTCCTGTTTGCTCGTTCACATAATCCATTAGCTTCAGGCCTGTATGGAATAATTGTTACTTTCTGTATCCCCTTGACTTCCGCCAAACATTATAAAGTTTTGTTTACAAATTCTCTGCCATTGCCGGTCAATAAAACCTCGGGTGAGTCATATCTGCAAATGATACCATAGAAAAATGCTATAGCTACCTTCTTCAGCTGTTTTATGCTTAAGTGGAAAATTTTTTTACTATCCTCGTAGGTTCAACTATTATCACTAACAGGTACTTATTTGCATATCTAGATTCACAAAAATTTCCTAGGATATCCATATGTATTTTCTGAAAGGTCTACTTGTATCGGATATGACCCTAATTTGCAAGAAAAGTCCATCCTTGCAGGTTTGCAAGCATTGCAAACTGTACGGTTTTTCACAAAATTGTCCAAGTCTTTCCCCATATTTTTCCAAATATATTTAGCACGCAACTCATTATACGTTTTTTTCTATCCCCAAGTGTGGACTACCAAACCTGCAATGTACTATATCCAAAACCACTGGAATTAGGACTTTTGGAATTACAATCTGTGTCGTGTCTCCTTTACTTTTACTAGTCCTTAATTTATATTTAATTTTCCTGACCAACAGATACTTTCTAATTCTATAACCCGAAAAAGTGACTTAAAATGTTTCCTGACTAACTCCCCTCTAAGAAACGCTTTTGCATCTGCCAAAATTTCATCTTCATCCTGCCTTTGCTCTATGAGACTCATATCCCATTGTATACAATCATTAGTAACTAGTGTAACTTGAGATCCTTCCGTGTCATAAAAATTTCTACTAAGGGCATCCGCGACTACATTCAATTTGCCTCCTATATATTTGAGCTTTGCATCGAAGTCCCTGATAGTTAAGAACCACTGAGCTCTTTTAGGTGACAAACTGAGCATATTAAAAAGATCCAATAATGGCCCGTGGTCTGTAAGTACTTCTACTTTATTCCCCATCAGCAGTATTTTAAAATGAACCACACTTGATACTATTGCAAAGGCTTCTTTATCTACAATAGCCATTAATCTTTGATTGCTGCCCTTTGTCCTAAACTTCCTACTATAAAACACTATGGGATTGAATTTCCCATCAAACGTTTGCATAAGGCAAGCATCTATGCCCTCCTGACTGCCATCAGTCACTAATGTGAATGGTTTGCTGAAATCTGGAAATTTCAGAACTGGGGGATTCATTAACGCATCCTTAAGTTTCTGAAAACTATCTTCCTGGGGTTTTCCCCAATGAAACTGAATTTCTTCGCGCAATACATCTGTTAGAGGAGCTGCTAAGTTAGAAAATCTTTTCACAAACTTACGGAAAAAACCCGTCATACCCAGGAATGACTTGATTTCTTTCTTTGATTTCGGGGTGGGAAAATTCGCTATTGCTTTGACTTTATCGTCATTTACTCTAATCCCTTCCTTGGATATGACATGATCTAAATAGTGATTTGCTTTTTCAAGAAGGAACACTTAGCTAGCTTAATTTTCAACCCCGCTAACGTAAGTCTCCTAAGTACTTCCTTAAGCATTTCCAGGTGTTGCACGATCGAGTCTGTTGCAACTAATATATCATCAATGAACACTAAAACATTTTTACCCAATAACCCATGCAAAACTGTGTTCACCAACCTGGTAAAGGACATCTGACTATCCGATAAACTGAACGCATCCGCGTAAATTCACAGTGTCCCTTGGGCACTGAAAAAGCCGTATATTCCTTACTATTCTCACTAAGAGGGACCTGCAGAAAACCCTGTGCTAAATAAATTGAGCTTATGAGTATTATGTCCCCCGATTTCTACAAATGATCTGGTATGCATGCGACCAAATAACGGTCAGGAATTGTTTTTTTTTCATTCAAACGTCTAAAATCGACGCATGCTCGAACGGAACCGTCCTTCTTAGGCACTGCTAACAGAGGAAAGTTATATGGAGACAATAGGTCTAATGATTCTTCCTCTTCCCATTTATTGGCCTCTTTCTTCACCTGTTCTCTGATTTTGAAAGGTATGCGGTATGCAGGAATAAAAATAGGTTTTGTACCTTTCTCTAAGTTTACCTTATGTTCTAACACATTACTCAATCCCAGTTTATCCCCTTGTAAAGCTACTGTGTCCCTAAATTCTGCCAAGAGCTCGCTTACCGCTTCTATATGCTCACTATAATCCGCATTAGCTAAATGTTCTCTGAATATTCGCTTCCTTGATTGCATTTCTGCCTCTGAAAACTCAGTTATCCCCTCAAAAATAGCCACTGAACCACTGACATTACTCCAATCTTGGAGATCTACCACATATGTATTCTTTTGGTATTTCCTAACTGTATCATTACAGTTCAGTAATTCTATCCATGTAACGCCAGTGTTTGATACACTGTTCACTGATGCAGTGCTAAAAAACCCCTCTTAGTTTCTTGCTACCCTCAATTACACATACTTAAGCCGGTTTTTTTCACTTCCCTCAACTTGACTTTTACCATAGTCTTTGAACTTGGCATTAAAATAACATCCTCTGGTAAAAACACATTTATATTTGTGGTTAGTACTTCCTCGTTCCATGATCCTATAAAATATCACCACCCGTGGTTTTCATTGCATCCACCAAGACCCCATTGTTAGTGTCAGTAATAATATCAGTATTAGTACACCACCCATAACGCCATTGTCACATCCACCAAAATTGTTACCACCGTGGCCCCCAATATCCTATTTAACATCACTGCAGTTATTCCCTGTATCATCAGTGTGGGTTTTGGTATCACAACTCCCCATATCCCCGGTATCATCACCATTAACACCGCCAAACGCACCCCCATTTTCAATAATCTCCATATCCTCGGTTTCACTTGCATCCTCATAAGGGATATAAACACCAGGTATTCCAATTGTTATACCACTACACCTGCATGGACTGGAATCTTGCGTCTTCTACATGCAGGATGGCCCAGCAAAAGTCTGTTGCCCAACGCAACCCCTTTTCTAACCAAAAATGGTTCTATAAACACTCTACCACCCAGAGTAAACCATATTCTAACAAAACCCAGGGTATTTAATCTATGGGCTTGCACATAGATTAAACACCCTGGGGTTTCAAAGGGTAATGGGAGAACATGGATTGATATAAATTATGATCCATCAAGTTTATACTTGCGCCTGTGTCAATAAAGACCGGGATAGCCACATCCTCCACTGTTCCATATACTATAGGCCTGTGCTCTGGGACGTCCCCCACGAGACCACAATGGCACATACAGATCATCAGTACCCTTTTTGTTGATTGGCTTTCCAAAAATTTGCCGATCCCTTTGCCCTCTTAAGTGACCTGTCTGGGAAGTTTCTCATATTATAACTCCCAAATTTCTGTAGTGTAGGTCTCGCATCTTTCCGCATCTGAGACGGACAAGCTTGCCAATAGTGATCCACACTCTTACACATTCCACAATATTTGACTTTACATACTTTCTTTGTGTGCCCTGGTTTATTAGAATTTTAGCAACGCAGCTGCTGTTGCCTTTGATCGATCGATCTTCGATTATATTCCACTTTTGCACACAAACAGGGAGAAGTAAATTCTGTGTCTCTTTGCATCGTATTTGTTGGACCGGTCCCGTTAAAAAATGCACTATCCACCATGGTACATTTGGACATATGTTTTTCTGAATTTGGGCATAAATTAGTTCTTTATCTAATGTAGGTCCTATGCTTTCATCAAAACTGTCCACTAATGCATCTGGTACATTGTGTAATAGCATTGCAAAATGTATCAATTTGTGTAAATTGTCGAGTGAGACATTATTACCATTAACCCATTTGGAATTTTTCAATTTCTGTATCCATTCTCCCGCTGAGTCAAAAAGTTTTGAGCTGTGCTCAATAAGGCTTGTTGTGCCTTTCCAGATTTTGTACAGCCCTCTTAAATCTCTTACCAGATTACCGTGTTCCTTTAAGCCATAAGCTGCTCTTAAAAATGTTTGTAATTTCGGTCCATGACCGACATTTTGTTATACTGAAAAACTCCTACACCTGTAGGATAAAGCTCCTTTATTGAAATCTAACAAGGCTTTCACCTTTGTGAACGCCTCTGTATCATCTTTAATGCCCTTGGCATTTAAATAGTTATTCACCCCCTCAATAAAAATTTGCACTGGTTGGGAAAAAACTCCGTCTACAATGCCACGGAAAGAGCTGACTCCCGCACTTACACTTGTTATTCTGTGAACCAGAGTCTGGTTCCCACTTGTCAGCCATTTTGCTTTCTGTATGAAAAAAACCGTTATACTTCAGGATTCGCCACGACCTCAGTAACATTGATACACTTATGCACACAAACCTCAACCCAAAAATATTAATAATAATCATCCACCAATATAAACATGTACCACGCCCAACAAACTGCTATATGAACGCGCCACTGGTCAGGCTCAAGGTTAATAAGCTGTTTAATTATTACAAGGTTACTCCGGTAACAAAAAAACAGGAAGAAAAGAAGTTCGAGAGAAAACGTATGTCGAACCCTCAAATCACTTGAATCGGCATCTCTTCACTCCGGCTGCTCTCTCTTCTCTTTCTCTCTTGCCCTCTCTCTCTTTCTTTCATGCCAAGTATAAAAACAAAAAGAAACTCACAATAACATTTTTTCCCCCGTATTTTAATACCACAAACCTACCAATGTCCACCGAATCTTGAGGGACACCAAAATATAAAACAATTTTGAGTAAATTAACACCAATAAAAAAAGAGAAAGGAAACTTAAAATTATACACTCACATCTTCATAGAAACGGAGTCGGTACCTGTCTACACATTGCAACCGCACATAATTCATTCCCGCTACAACATAAATACACTTTCCACCACCCCCCCATTACACAGAAATACATGTTTACACTATTACTACTGTTAAACAAGACTGCCCGCACGAACACTCTCCCCAAAATATGCCTATCTATATAGTCTCTTCAGAGGCGCTACCTATGGCATTAATAAACCTTTTAACCGCTACCACCAATCTCTTGAATGGGCTTTTAAGGCCACATGACACTCGTTTAAACAAAATGAAACAAACTGCTACTGGCAACTACTCCTACCCTCGTTCATTGCAGATCATTCTGGGGAGTTAGCTGAAAAGCAAGATGGCAAATAAATTCCCGTAGTTTCAAAAAATTTAATATACTTTTTATTTTCCCAAATTAGCTAACATTAAAATGGAATAAAATAAATTAATAAAATGGAAATTAAACTCTGACCCAAACGAAACGTTAAACTATCATTTTCCTCTCAAAATCATATTTAACTAAGTATCCCCCTCTTATCTCATTATGTCCGACTACCTAATACTCTCTCCCCTATCTATCCAACTGACGTAGCGGTATGTAAAATTTACCGAAATTTTTCGTACGTGGGGTAGGGGCATTTTTTTTTATTTTCGGACAAGTAGCGATTTCCACAGGCTAGATCATACCTTGGACCGTGTATCTCGGGTATCAATACTCCAGCAAAGTAGTTTCTGTACTGCGCATGCTCAAATCCCTATACTGCGCTCTGTTTCTTACCCTATTTTCTATCAATTTTTTCACCAGCTGATTTATATGTCGATATTTAGAGAATGTTATTGGCTTTCCTATAAAAAATAATTCATTTGCCTGACTTGCATAGTTTTTGGGTTACAAGCAAAAATATAAAAATAAGTAAAGTTTTTTGTTTTTTTGTTAAATAACTCACATTTTTTCGTATTTAGAGGGCTGGGACTCTTATTCTGACTATTCCACCATAAAATAATAACATTTAGAAAAAAAGGACGAAAATAAACGTTGTTGGCATAAAATTTATATTTTCGCTGAATTTTTTATATAATTATTTTTTCGCACTGTCGAGCGCTCCCAGATACCTCGGATATCTGGGGACACAGTGCTCAAAAGTAAGCGGATATGAAAGAGATAAATGTCATATCCTGTTCGTTACAAACACACACAGACACACCACATGTTGCACACAACAAACACTGGTGCTCCATGCCCGAAGCTTGTGATCTTCGAGGCGTCATCGACCTCAAAGTGCATTGATAATCTAACCTGTCTGTTTTTTCATTTCAGCATCTTCGAGGAATTCAGTGCTTGTCTCTAACCGGAAAGAGCTGAGATTAGCAATTCACTACCGTGCCTTTAAAATATGCAACTGTAATAGACACAATGCCCTCGTTGACAAAACATTTAGGAGTCCAAGGAAGACAACAGTCTAAGAAACATGCCGTATTTATATGAAACGTTTCATGCTGCTTCAATACATCATCATTCTGCAAATATTAAAAGTTTTTTTATAATAAATTTCAAGATAAAAGCACTGTTATAAAAAACATCAGCTAAAATTAAATAACTTAAAGCTATAAAATAAAACATTAGCAAATGAGGAAGGCGTGATTATTCAAGGAAGGGAAACTAGGCAAGTGACCACAGCAGCGCCCACATGCCAGATTAATTGGTTATATCCCTATGTCCTGGGACTGTGGAGGCCCAGAACTAGGTTCTGTTGGTGGTTTTGTCATCCTTAGAGGTCAAATTAAAAATTTGGCCCCTATGTACCTCCGAAAAGTGTGGGGAAAATTTTTGGCTGCACTTTTTCAAAATGGTGGCCAACGCAAACGATGAAATTTTGAAAATTTGTGGCTAATCACAATTTTGTTATGAAACATGCATATAAGCAGTTTTTGGGTCAAAGAATTCATTTCTGCAATAAATTTCTATTCTGACATTCCTTGATTAATACAAATCCAAAATGGCCGCCATAAAATCGATTTTGGTAATGTTTTAGTTACGATGAAACTAGGATATGAAGATGAGCCTTTGGTGTCAATATTTTAGTATATTTGTAAGGAAATTCATCACTATTAGCATAAGTGGTCATAAATAATAATAACAGAGCCAATTACAATATCACATTCATAGAACTTAGGGAGCACAGCTGAAATAGTAGTTAAAGTAGGTGAGATGTATATACTAACTGAGAAATACTCTATCTCCATGAATTTTACTTTCAGATTGAGTCTGTTGCATAAATGGAATAGTTGAACTGATGAAGGAATTGAAAGAGCAAATCAATTTTCCTGGAACATCATGAGTAATCAACCTAAGTGTATAGCCTGTGGCGAGAATTGCAGTTTATAAGAAACCATTAGAAAAGAAAATGGGATGCACTACGCACTAAATCTGAATTGTGGGATGGACTTGATAAGTATGGGGACCTCTACAAGTTAACTGACTGGAATGCAGGTCCTGCAAACACGTACATACATAGTTGTTATATATCAATATATTCACCAAGAACACTTAAACAGGCAGTGAATCATAAGGAAAAACAACAGAAGGCTCAGAAGTAATGCAGTTCAGCCTCAAAAATGAAATCACACGTTTGGCTTGGCTTTTATCTGTAATTAAGTTATTATTTTGACACTTGAATGAATTTTTTCACTACTTCCATTACATTTGATCAAAATAGTTCTCTTATTTTCAGGCTCTGATGACTATACTGGTCCAATTCCAAGAAAAAGACTACGGTCATCTATGCCAGGCCCTTCTCCTTTTAACAGCTATTTGAGCTGTGCTCCTTAAGTTCTATGAATGTGATTTTGTAATTGGCTCTGTTATTATTATTTCTGACCTCTTGTGCTAATAATGGTGCATTTCCTATACAAATATCCAAAAATATTGACACCAAAGGCTCATATTCATATCCTAGTTTCATCATAATTAAAACATTACCGAAATCGATTTTATGGCGGCCATATTGCATTTTTATGTATCAAGGAACGTCAGAATGTAAAATTGTATTGCAGAAATTTCTTGACCCAAAAAACACACCCCTTATATGAATGTTTCATAACCAAAATGTGATTAACCACAAATTTTCAAAATTTCATTGTTCGCTTTGGCTGCCATTTTGAAAAAAGGCCGCCAAAAATTTTCCCCACACTTTTCGGAGGTACATGGGGGCCAGAGTTTTTATTTGACCCCTAAAGATGACAAAACCTCTAAGAAACCTAGCTCTGGACTCCACGGTCACAGGACCTAGGGATATGACCCAACTATACAACACTTAGGCCAGAGAAAGAGGAGACGAAGAAACATAAGTGTTTAGGCCTGGAGAGAGGTCCTCGATAAATAAAGACTCAGGGGTCGTTAAATAGGCTGTTTGTTTAATGATAAAAAAAAATTCCCCATTAATTTTGCATTTGGATGCATGAGTCCTATTACTAGAAAATTCTGGATTGGATATTCTTGTCCCTGTCCTATAACTAAGAACTAGATGGCTATAATGTCGAACCTGCAACAGTCGTCGAGAGGATCCAACGTAATTACCAAGACATTTGGGAATTGAAATTTGTATATTATGTTGGACCTCATGAATTCTTAAGCTTGTTCTTATAACTGAACAAACCCCCAATTTTCTTAGGAATGCGGTTTAATTTCAAAAATCCTAGTTCCTTATTAATAATTTGTTCAAATTTGGAATGCACATTGTTGGAATGAATAAAATGAATTGTAGCATACATAGTGAACTTGAGAAAGTTAAAATTCAATGTAGGTTTGGAAATAAACTTTGTCAACATTTTGTTGATAATATAAATAAACAAATTTTCTTGGAAATAAGTATTTTGTGTAATACTCAAGTAAACATTCAATTTCAATATGAATAGAGGCCCAAACTGTGGTATATCTAAGTGCTCTAACGACAAGAATTGTGATTGATTCGATTTATTTTAAAGAAATGAAAACGTGAACTAAAAAAAGTTGCTGCCTAGACCTGTAAAAGTAATTTTTCCGGAAAACAGAAGTACTAAAACTATGGTTATGTCTAGTAACTTAACATCTAATCAAAATATATTCTGTAATATTTCAGTTTAAAGTTCTTCAAGCAATTATTTAAAAATTCTTCCTCCAAATGACCCGTAAAAAAGTTTGCAAACAACGGGCCTAATGGGGACCCCATACCAACTCCCCCGACCACCAGGTAGAGTTGCTTATTAAAGATGAAAGTTGAACCTTGCACAGCGAGTTCTAAAAGGGTTTTAAAATGCTGTCTATTAAAACCATGAAAAATTTCAGCATCACTAAAAACCTTATCTAAAATAAAATAATCTCAATTGTTTTACAAACAGGTACGTTGGTGAATAAGGACTCGACGTCTAAGCTAGCCATGAATAGTTCACCATCTTGTAACAAAACTTGCTGTTGAAAATCAAAACCATTCTTCAAAGAAAATTTCGATACAGAATAATCGTTTAAAAGTTTAACCAGAAACTTTGAGATATTATAGGTAGGACTGTTGTAGGCAGACATTATGGATCTCATTGGTATGCCATCTTTATGCATTTTAGGGAGTCCATATGATATGCCAAAAGAGGTACCCGTAACAAATAGATTATGAAATACCTCCTCATTAATAATCCCATCTCGTTTAAGTTTTCTAAGAAAACGGATAATTTTGTAATTTTTTTTAAATGTCAACAAAGTTCGGTTCACCAATTAGGTGTGAATTTAGTTATCCTACAGAATTATATTTATTTTTCTAGATAGTCAACCTTATTAATTCTCTAGGATAACTAAATCCAAGACACCACCCTTAAGTCATTAACAACTTGCCTCTTTGAGAAAGATGGAAGACCTGGGCCTGCACCTCCTTAGAACCATAGTTCAAATCCCAAGTCAAATTTCACAAAAGTCATTTGGAGGGATCAGGCTCCTAAAACTCAGACGGATGACTTCACACCCACATTCTTGTTTTAGTGGTGCAGCTCACCTACAAGTCCACCATTGAGCGTAAATCCTCTCGAACCTAATTAGCAACTCTTTGTATTCTCTCCTCCATATCTGGTTTTCCAGTGACCTTTTCAGGTACCTACTGTGATAAGCGGTGAGATCAAAGGAACGAGAGATGTCTCCCATATTTTGACAGACGTCAACAACACTACTTCCATCTACACCCGAACTGGGTACATATGGGCCGGCTTGCCCAGCTCAAAAGAGCAGGCTGCTCTATGAGCAAGAGCCCGTGCTGGCATAAGGTCAGCTTAATCTAAAACAACAACTCTCAAATCCCATTTTGCCCTAGCCTTTCAACACAAACTAGCATGTCTTCAATCCTTTTGAAAGTATTTTGTGAGAGATTTTACTAAGGACACATACTTTAATTTTCTGTTCACATGAGGTAGGGCCCCCCTAGACAGTTGCAATTTCCAAAGAATTTAAAGCAGAACCAGTTCCTCCAGATTTCCCAAAATAGTC
>NC_061109.1:32088236-32090736 GCF_015104395.2 Macrobrachium nipponense
TATATATATATATATATATATATATATATATATATATAGATATATATATATATATATATATATATATATATATATATATATATATATATATATATATATATATATATATATACACACGCAGACACACACACACACACACACACACACACATATATATATATATATATATATATATATATATATATATATAGATAGATAGATAGATAGATAGATAGATAGATAGATAAATAGATAAATAAAGAAAGTATGATTCTATCATATGCGAAGTTTTGAAAGTGTCATGAAGACGGTAGATGTGGTGCTAGGATTCATATGTTAGAAGAATAAAGAGAATTCATGATCACACTTCATATGCCATCTACTCCTTGTAGAAGCAAAAATTCCATATACCGAACTTTCGCTGAATCACCCAACAACTCAAAAATGTGTTAATAAATGAGAAAATTATCTCCTATGGGTGTGTTACCAGTAAAAGGCAAAACACCAAGCTGTGGGTGAAAAAAAAAAAAACAGCCCAAACCTTCGTCTAGCGGCAAAGGTAAACAATTTGAGAATAAGAGTTCCATTACTTGGCTTAACTTTTCATGATAATATATATATATATATATATATATATATATATATATATATATATATATATATATATATATATATATATATATAGATATATATGGTCAGTCAAGTAAAAATTTATGTGTACGTATTAAGCAGCATATGTATTCAGTTAGAACAGCCCAGACTTCAAATGCACTGTTTATCCATCTAAGTGAAAAATCTCATTGTATTAATTGGGGGTGATGCTTCTTTAATTGCTAGATCTAATGATTATGTTTTAAGAAATTTTAACTGGAATTCAGCAATTATACAAATCACTAATAAAAACAACCTAAATCTTAATCTGGGATTGTGCCATTTGGACCCATATATTTGTAAAATGTTTATGAAGGACCTTAAAATAAATGAACTACTAATTAATTATAGTTCCCTCATGTTCTCTTCTCTTCTCTTCTCTCTCTCTCGTTCTCTCTCCTCTCTCTCTCTCTCTTGCTCGATATAGTTATATCCTTTTTTTCGTCTTTTCAATCATTTTTTGGGGAAATTTTTGTAAATTTCATGGTAATAGGTTGTATATGCCTCCTTGTTTTTTCAAAATGTATTGTTTTCTGGATGAATCATCTGTTGACCACGTGTTTTGCTCCTCCAAGGAGTGGCTGCCTAAAAATCGCTAATCTTGCCCTCAGGCGTTTCCTCGTTTCTGTAGAGTGAAATCGACCTTATTGCTAATCTTGTAATGTCAGTTTGGATATTAAGCCTACTTTTACTATGTTTTTCCTCTGTATGATCAGTTATGCCTTAGTAAAGGGTCGTGCTAGACCGAAAGTTCTTGGCTATCTCGCTTTTCAATTTTCCTTCGTGGCAAAAACGCGTTTTTTATACTTCGTGATCAAGTTATTCATATATATATATATATATATATATATATATATATATATATATATATATATATATATATATATATATATATATGTGTGTGTGTGTGTGTGTGTGTGTGTGTGTGTGTGTGTGTGTGTGTTTATGTATGTATCCATCATGGCAGAATCTCACTCATCCTCTCTGACTTTGAATTGTTTACTCCATGATTTACAGTTTACAAATTATTGGATAGAAAGCCGTTGAATGTTTCCTTTTAAAAGTTCCATAAAACCAATGTAATTATTAAAAACTCAAATGCTGGTTTGGTACTGAAATTATACCAACTACTTGCTGACTCGCATCTGTAGGTTTAGACAAAAAGATGACAGATCCTTCCACACAATATGGCATCGTTACAAGAGAGAGAGAGAGAGAGAGAGAGAGAGAGAGAGTTGGAATTTCTTCTGACGCTGAGACGGCTGTCGATAGAAGTTTTGGCGTTGAAATGCCGTGGTGCTGAAATGGCAGCGCCTAGTCATCGGCACTGTAATGGCAGCGCTGCATCGTACCCTACCCTTACGGAAAGATTTGCAATTTGCTCACAAACAAGTGGGTGTTCATTGCGAGGCTCACCCGTGTTCCTGTTACCTGATCTCAAATGTTTTTTGCAAATGATTCAATTTCAATGGTATCGTTATCTGTACGTATTTATAAAACGGTTCATTAATTGAGCTGTGGATGGACGTTTTGCCGATAAAGGTAAAAAAAAAGCAAGAAGCCTGTCTGGATGTTTCAGGTATTTAAGAGAAAACAATAGATTTCATTTTAACTTCTTTTTCATCATTAAAGAGACAACTAGAGATTTAAGGCCAGTATTCAAATTACTAAACATAAATCAGAAGTAAGAGTATTTCAGAGCGCGTTTCCATCGTGTCTTTTGAAGAGTAAAGCATTGCAAAAGAATGGAATTCTAATCAACGTTCCAGTAGTTTTACGCTCCGTTAAGTCGAGCGTATAATGGTAAGACATTTCGAAATCATGGTAGCAATTTGTATTTCCTGACTTTGAGGCGGATATAACAAATTCA
>NC_061109.1:32095736-32115736 GCF_015104395.2 Macrobrachium nipponense
TGTGTTATATTTTTATTAGTTGCAACTAATAACTAATAGTTACAATGGTTTGGTGAAATTTACATTTTTACACATTGCAAATTTTTGTGTTTTGTGTTTGTTTCATTTGAAGTGCATTTATCCATTTTCTTATTGAAATGTATCTTTTTATTTTATATTCTGTGTGATTAATACTTTCTGCAATTTTGGTATTTTCCATATTTTTCTGTGTTTTCATTTGCATTCACAATTTAGTTAACTTAGTTATTTTCATTACTTAATCGTTGCATATTTAATTGAATTTAACACTTTTGAATAAATTTAAATTTACTTAGAATTCTTTTCAACTTTCATTGTTGTCTAGCATTTATGAATTAATTTCCAAATTTTAGTTATTACCTAACACTTTTGAATTTCAATTGACTTAATTTTCTTGAAATTTGTGATAAATTAATTTTGATTTGCTTTTACTTAATTGATTCAGGAATTAATTAAACTTTGCTCTGTTTTCAAGTAACAGTAATTTTCCCTGATATTGTGAATTTCACTTATATTTTTGAATTTAATAATAAATTTGTGTATTTAAAATTTTTATGGGTGTTTTAATTTCAACCAGTATATAAATATTGATGTTAGGTAGAAACATAGAGTGGCAATTGATCTGTTTTCCCTCAATTTACTTGAAGTGACTTAGAACCAGGGAAGTACTTAGACTTCTGAAATCAGCGAAATACTTAGACTTTTAAAGTTGTTGATGGAGAAAGTGATGCCCTTTTAATTAATTTAAATTACTTAACAAAAGATTAACCTCACAGACCTGTTTTGATGAACTTAGTTTCCTGATTTTCTACAATACTGGTAAGTTGTTTAAGGGATCACTGTTGCCTTGAGAGTATTCAGTCGTTTAGTACCTGTGATGAAGGTTTAGGTGTCTGGCTGTTGTGAGGTAACAATTAATGAATGGTAAGTGCAGTAACCATATAACTTGGCACTTCGTCACAATATATATATTATATAATATATATATATATATATATATCTAATATATATATATATATATATATATATGTATATATATATATATATATATATATATATATATATATATATATATATTATATATATATATATATATATATTATCTATATGTATATTAAGTGACCAGAAATTTCGGTCCCAGAAAATTGGTGCCAGAAATCTTTATATACTGACAATGAAATCGTAATCTAACTGATGAACAAATTAAACAAAGTATAGAATTAGAGTTTTATTAATAAAAGTGTAAAAAAAGTTATGTTTCTTCAACAAAAAACCTATACAGAATAATATAAAATGTAGCATATTGTGCACAAAAATTAAGAAAAATTGGGTCCAGATAATATTCAGTCCCGGAAAATTTCGGTCACATATCAAAAAAAGAAAAAAAAATACTGTAATGCATAGAAGTTAAAAAAAAAAATTAAATAACAAGTTCCTTCTTATCAATAAATACATAAAGAACTCATGGTGCTTTCAGTAAGGTTACTGTCACAGCTGTTACGAATTGCTCGTTCAAAATCAGTCAAAACGTGACGAGGTTTTAATATTTGGTCGCAATTTACTTAGTTCAAGAAAAAGTTCCTGTTCATACTGGCCAATAAAAATGAAAGCTCTTGGATAAAATCTCCCATTTATGAAGGCATGAATGGTGAACAGCTGAGTACCCATATCCTTAGTGATGATTTAAATGTGCCATCCATTCCTAAAATTGATGCATTTTCCAGTTGCTGATGACCTTCGTCGGAGGCGAAGATTAAAATCCGTTTTTCATCATCACTGCCTGTGTCGCATTGCAGGAACAAATGACCGCCTTGTAGATATTTAAAAGTATCTGGCACTTGAAATCCTGTTCGTCGAAGAGGCAATGGAGGAGCGTTAAAAGCTTTATTGCGCCAGTTTGTAATGCTTCTAGAATCTTTTGCAACCGCGGTAATTCATACTTTGCATTCTCACTAATATTACTTGTAGCTTCGGAAATGAGCACCCGAGTACTTGTTTCACCTCCGTCCTTAATTTTGAAATGACGAGACGAGCTTCCACTCCATTCGGCGTTGGTTCATGATCATGACTGTTGATTACTGAAATTATTATAGGTTCACCTGGTTTATTCTCTGTATGAACACGAGCACATGTGTTACGGTTCTCACAGTGCCACAATTTCTTTGTCTTGTCGGAACTAAACTTATAAAAGTCATAAACATAGTTAACTTCATCAATCAATTTGTATTTGTTTTTTTTACTTTTAAAATATTTTGCAGCAATAATCGGTTTCTTCAAATAGGAAAATTGTGCTTATTCTGGAAGAAGAGTGACTAAAAACTTAGTTACAACTTACAAATGTCACCGTTTCTTATATATAGACGATGTCAATGAATGTTAATGAAAGTACACAAATTATCTTTCTCAAATACCATTACAAGTGCTTAAAGTCCTATATGACAAAACTACTTAAAAATATCATTTAACACCACGTACCCTTTTATTTACAGTTTGTAAACAAATCCCAGTCTCACAAAGTTCTCACGCTCTTGTTGATCTTTGTAAAATATATCGTCTGGATTGCTAAACAATTGATCTCTAAACCAAACGAGTCATTAAAGTTATTGATAGAAATAAAAGATTTTCATTTCTTCTAATATCATATTTTCCATTTATTTATATGCCTTTTTCCAGAAAGGTTATACTGGGCTTCGTTATTTAGATTTTAGAAATTTTCCGGGACCGAATTTTCTGAGAATGAGATTTCAAGACCGAATTTTCCTAGCACCTAATCTGTATATAGTATTATTATATATTAAATATATATATATACATATATATTATAATATATATGTAATATATTATTAATATATATATATTTATATTTTATAATATATGTATGTTAATAAATTAAATAATAATATATATATATATTATATATATATATAATATATTATATAATTATAATATATATTAAATATATTATAATATGTATATAAATTATATAATTAAAGTATATATAGGTAATAAGTAACTTTAATATAGATATATCATAATATATCATATATATAGATATATATATAAATATTTATAATTATATATATATATATTAATATATTATTATTATATATATATATATATAATATATTTCATATATTCAATATATATTATATATAGTATATACTAATAATATGATATATTATACTAGATTATATACTATAGTATTATTATATAATTATATTATATACATTATATATAACATGTATATAAGTATATAATATAAGGTAATATTAATGAATTATATATAATATATAATATAGTACTATAATTAGTATTAATGAATAATATATTAATATATGGAGTATATATATATAATATATAATAGTATATATATATATTATATATAATATAAATATATATATATTATAATACCATATTATATACTATATTTCATAATATATATTATTATAATATATATAATTCATATATATATTATATATATATATATACTTAGTATATATATTATTAATTAATATATTATTCATAGGGGGAACTATATATAATATAGTAATATATTAATATAGTAGTATATATATATAATACTATATCTATCTAATATTCATATTATACTAATATAGTTATATATATATATATATATATTAATATACATATATATATACAGTATGTATCATATATATACTAATACTATAAATTATATATTATATATATAGATATATATATATATATTATACATAATGTGTCTATATATTATATATATATATTATAGATATCTAATATATTCGATATATTTATAATATTTCAAGTAATAATATAATTTAAGTTCTACCTATCCATAGTTAGTTTTATACATATATATAAATAGATATAATATAATAAACAACCCAGTATAAAATAAATCAATAATAAATAGCAAATATATAGCATATATTACATATATATATACTAGTTATAAATATAATTCTAGTATATATTAATATATATATATAAATCTATATCTCATGTATATAATGTACACATAATATATATAAATATATATATATATATATCTTATATATATATTCATATCGTATATATTATATAATTAATAAATATTTATATAAAATAAATCTTAGAAGAAAATGAAAAGTGGAGATGAACACCCATCAGAGGGATTTCCATCTTATCTTGCTGCCTGAGAAGTGGAGACTCTCGCACGTTATTATGAGCGACCTCATTAACTGTTAATGGAGCAAATAATCTTTGAGATGAGAGTTCATGATTGTGTATCATTACCATTAGGTGAAATAAGAGTGGTGTAATAAGAGCGCTCATAACGGGGTAATTCCTGTTATTATCATATTTGAAATGTTGGGATTAAATGTATATATTTTTTCTTTTTGTTCCCAGAGCAAGCAGGAGCATTTTGTAATAAAGAATATCAGAATTCGTGGGTTAATTTGCATTTCTAGATTGTAATTCAAGGCAACGAATTGGTAGAAAATGTCATCATATAATTATATAAAAATTGGCGATATTGCGACCCCATCACCGACCTCTAAAAGATGCAATCTCTTCAACACACACTAAGATAGTACCATAATTTTTTCTATTATGTGAACGCGATTTTAGGTACCGAATCAGAATTTGACAGGAATATAACAGACAAGGCCGAATTAAGCTTACAAATATCTTGATGGCTGAACAGATAAGTCACTATTTGACCTGCATCGAACCCAAAAGGGCATCGTTTCGAATTGTAGGCAGGGGAGATGCAATTATCATATGCAGTTCCCTTTGGGGTGAGTTATTTCTAACGTGCAATGGATTCGATACTAAAGGGTATTTTTGTTTTGATATAAAAACATCAAGTGTTTAATTTTGAAAAAAAAACTATTAAATGCAGCCAAGCGTTACAAACCCAGCAGTTGTTATTATTATAATTATTATTTCAGCAGATGAAATCAATTAACATGCAACAAGCACACAGGGGCCATTGATTTCAAATTCAGGCTTCTAAAGAATGTTGGTTTCTATCTCCTACCGCAGCAGTAACTGATCATGCATGATACAGAGGCCGTGATTATTCATCCCCTTGTGTGAGATGCGGTTCCGCGACATTACAGTGGCATGTCACGACACAAACCACTATACCAGCAGACCGGCTAAACATGGCTTGTTATGATTCTCAGGTACCGAAGCTTATTGAAACTGGAACAAAAACAGTAAAGTAAAAATCATTTATATATTTCAGTATTAAACCCAAAAAAACATAAGGTCATACCTGACTGGGTAAATGCACTTATCATATATAAATCTTATTGACATTAAGTTAATCCCAAAAGTGAATTCAATATTGATGGGCATTTGTGACTAAATATGGTAGTTTGTACATAGTTCAAGTGAATTGATAACAAACCAAAATGAATAGTCACATTTTACAAACTCTACACTTAGCTATCACGGTGGACGCTGGTTTGGTTACGGCTCATAAGTATAGAGCGTAAATTCAAAATGAATCCGTAGAGCGGGATCAAAATTAACTGATATCTCTCGTGATGCCGTCATTTCTTCATTAAAACAAAAATTGCACTGGCTCGAACCCTGCCAGGGTATATGCACTTGCATATATTCACATTTGGGTGTAATTGTCTTTATAAATAAAGTGAAGTTACTCCCACGGTGAATATTATAACTGATAAGCGTTTCGTCCTTGCCTGGATTAGAACCGATGCCTACTTGAGAAACAGCGATAGAAAGTTACTTGATTCACCTAGGCATTAGCTATGGTAGAAAGATTAATTAAACGGGGAACTATTTTCATTAATTTTTGAACTGTGGATATTAGACCGCTTTGTGTTACCTCTACGCTCTGAACAAGATGCTGTGTTGGCATAACTTCTAATGATTTCTACGCGATCCTCAAAACAAACCTATTTCCACTGTCCTTGAAGACCTCTTTGGATTTCAGTTATCGATCCAGCTTCATCAATGATCTTCTTCAACTTGGGTATTTTTATTTGTGTTACTTATGATTTATTATTTTTTCCTTCCCCACCCCTACCAGGTAATTCTACTCGGCATTTCCTTCATTTATAAAACACTCTCACATTGAAAACTTCCCAGTCTGGATACAAATGTTTTGTTCATAGCTCTCCTTGCTACATATATTTCAAAATAAAAATATTTGGTTGATTATGATAACTAAAATAAGAAATGCATACACAAGCATATGTGTTTGTAAATAGAAGACTCTCTCATTTTCCGAGTAGATATTCATGTTCATGATGTTAAAGCTGAGTAAGGAAATCATGGACCATTCCAACACTGAATAATCAAATCGACCCCCGAGATCTGAAGTGATTGCGGAACGGTCATATCCCCTCACGCCTTGCAGCCTGATAACAATGCAGCTGCGGCCTTTAATCCTGCAGTCACTGGTGGAAGGAGACGGTTATGGAGAGAATGAATCGGAGGATTTCAACATTCGAAATGTCTTCTTCTTCCTTCTCCTTCTTCCTCCTCCTCCGCTTTCGAGAGCCCATGAACTGCTCTGCTCCCTTCCGGCCTTGATTAGTTTTCGAATTTACGAATTAAGACGCGGTTGTTGCAGGACAAAAAATGATATCGAATTAATATGAAACCTCTCTCTCTCTCTCTCTCTCTCTCTCTCTCTCTCTGTAAAATATATATATATATATATATATATATATATATATATATATATATATATATATATATATATACACACACACACACACACACACACACACACATATATAATATATATATATATATATATATATATATATATATATGAATGTCTTTTACTGTAATACAACAGTATACCATGAGGATAAAAGGCCCATAAAACACTATTTGAACGTTGCAACCATATATTTCAAGCACTTCCTTCTATGCACCTCATCACCGGTAAAATATGGACATAGGATGTTTTACCAGAGTTTAAAAACGAATCGTATGTGCGTAGGTGTGGCAGTAAGTCCCTATTGGTGACACAGGAAGGATGGGAATTAAACTACTCCCTGGAGACTTCTGGCCTCATTAACTCTCGTCTGGCAACCTCGTCCGGTGGTCGGATGTTCTTGGTCACCTGCATGAGGAGCGATTTCCAGTGTCCTCCAGTGACAGGTTCATATTGTTGGTTTGATTGATAATAGCAGATTCCAACATCTTCCTTTTGTACGGACAGCTACTTTTGAAAACCAGCTCTGCCCCACTCCAGTTAATAGTATAGCCTTTGTCCCTAATATGTAGGTCCAACCCCCGAGTTCTCTGATTGCATATCGCACTGATCTTTTGTGGTCTGCTAATCTTTGTGAGATGGATCTACCAGTTTCACAAACGTAAATATCATTGCAATTCCTACACGGTATCTTGTAAACCCCGGCATCTTCTCCTCTTTTATTCAAGTATACGTTAATGAGCTAACTCCCGATGGATTTGAGATAATAGAAAATGAAAGGATTATTAGACCAGAGGTGTACTGTAGCTTTTTGGATGTTTTTATCACACGAAAATTTTATTTTATTGTTGAAACCTATTTGTCTATTGTGAGTGGGACCTCTATAGCTGTATTTATGGCATTCTCGATAAAGTATGGTGGGGAGTTGCGTTAGGTGTCGGCGAATAGTGTTAAATTCTTTATCTACGTACCCATTTGAACATATTCTAAGCACCCTGAGGAGTATGTTGCAACCGACCCTGATCTTCACGGATACATCGTCGTAACCTGAAAATGAATATATGAAACATCGAAAGTGGGTTTCCTGTATA
Organism: Macrobrachium nipponense; assembly: GCF_015104395.2. Taxonomy (NCBI): domain Eukaryota; kingdom Metazoa; phylum Arthropoda; class Malacostraca; order Decapoda; family Palaemonidae; genus Macrobrachium; species Macrobrachium nipponense. The sequence continues at coordinate 32,103,528 of NC_061109.1, forward strand.
CTGTGAACTCATATCTATTCTGTTCTCTTATGGTTAGAATTTAGTTGATTGAAAAATTCACTGAAATCTCCCCAGCTATCGTTGCAGTAAGTAAAAACATTGAAAAATTTACTGAAATCTCCCCAGCTATCGTTGCAGTAAGTAAAAACATCATCTGCGTATCTAAGCCAGATCATATTGCGGGGTTTGATAGATGACAAAATTTCTGTTTCGAAATATTCCATGTCTAGGTTTACTTGTAGAAAGGGGGGTAGGGGACTGCCCATGCTACAACCAAATTTTTGTTTGTAAAAATTATAATTGAAAGAAAACACGTTATCAGTTACACATAAGTTGATTACTTTTATTGGTTTGCCAATACCAAGATGAAAATGTTCTTCATATGGTTGTAACTTCCTCTTTAGAAAGGACAACACATCGGCGATCGGGACTTTGGTAAATAATGATTCGACGTCAAGGCTGAGCAATTTGATGTTATTTACGGGGATATTTAAACTTAAATTTTTGTGTAAAATCCTCTGTATGTCTAACGTGGGAGGATGAAAATGTTCCTAGAAAGGGTGATAACAGGTCTGCAAGCCATTTGGATATTTTATTCATGAAAGAGCCCCTGCTAGATATTGTGGGGCGTTTAGGAATCTCATCTTTATATGTTTTTGGGAGGCCATAAAAATAGGGGAGAGAGGGGTTGATTATCTTAAATGACTAGTAATTTTTATGTTCGTCTTATTAGCTCCTGTGATTCTGACTGATTTGATAGACTGGTCAGCAAAGTTTTTAGTGGGCTCTTTTGTTAATTTATCATAGGTCTCCGTGTCATTTAAAAGTTCATGAACTTTATTGATGTAAGTGTCCTTATCTAAGAGAACTATTTTCCCGTCTTTGTCCGATTTTGTGATTACGATATCCTCCTTTTTTCTTAATCTAACTAATGCATTTTGGAATCTCTTCGGGAGCGAATTTTTGGTGTTGTTTTGCTCCAAAATACCTTTGAGATATGCGTCTTTTTTGCCATAATTGTTTTTAGCAAAATGGTTATCAAAATACCTTTGAGATATGCGTCTTTTTTGCCATAATTGTTTTTTGCAAAATGGTTATCAAATCCAACTGAGAAGTTAAGGGACCTGGTTTTAGAGCGAATGAAATGCAAAGATTCAAGATTGTCTGTTCTTCTACGGTGAGGGGATGGTTAAAGAAGTTTATGATATTATTGAGTAAGCCAATGTTATTCCATACACTGTTCCTAATTAGCCTTTTTAATCTAACTGGAGTGGGGCAGAAGTGGTTTTCAAAAGTAGCTGTCCGTACAAAGTGAAGAGGCTAGAATCTGCTATCATCAATCAAACCAACAATATGAATCTGTATGGCGGCCAAGAACATCTGACCACCGGACGAGTCGCCAGAGGAGTTATGAGGCCAGAATTCACCAGTGAATTGTTTAATTCCCATCCTTCTTGGGTCACCAATAGGGGCTTACTGCCACACCTATATATGATTTGTATATAAACTCTTCTAAAACATCATCCTATTTCCATATTTTACCAGTTATCAGGAGCACAGAAGGAAGTGCTTGAACTATATGGTTACAACATTTAAATATTGTTTTATGGGTCGACGAGAGGACAAAATCATTATCAACTAAAAAATAAAGTAAAAAATTATGTATAACTAAACATACTCAAATTAAGATAGAGGTCAATAACCTTAGTGACAAGCAGCAACGTGAAAACAGTATAGCCTCTAGTGTTTGGTGTTTGGGACAAGTACAAAAGCAATGAATTCGTTAGATGCTCCCACAAGACAAAAAGTCATCGGAACAGGGAGAACGCGGGCGCGCAAATGACCTGAATAGCGGAAAGATCAGGTGACTGTGACATCAGAGGTCAAGTGAGTTCACGAGTACATGAGACACAGATAAACGCACATACATCGGAAGCAGGAATAGACTAGAGTGTGTGCATTCGTACGTCTATTAGCATGCATGCTTTCATACATCTGTTAAAGTAAGTGAATGGAATAAAATCTGTAGAGTGGTAATTATATGACAAATGTTGAGTGTAAAACCAGGTCATAGGAGGTGCTTGGAGATCCATGCAGATAAGGTAAAGTAGAAAAGGAAAAGACGTTAGTAGGGAAAAAGACCCCATTTCGGCTCAAACTCAACACCTGACCCCAATTCAGCTCACAGGCTATAAACCCCATTAACTTGTACGTTGACCATTAACAACTCCACAGGAAGACCACCAAATATTTTACTCTATTTCAGAAAAGAACCCCAAAATGACTCATGAGGAGAACCGTGCTTTTGCTTGACCCCCTGAAAATACCCAACCCCATTTTGGCTCGAGATATTCTCCACGGATGAAAAAACCACCATTTCATGACCCCTAGAAAATACCCAACCCCATTTTGGCTCAAGATATACTATACGGATGAAAAAACTACCATTTCACATAAATATGAATATGAATGAAAAAATTCCAAGTCCCGTAACCTATCCTAACCCAACCTAACCTAACCTAACCCACCGAGTGAACAAATTCTAAGTCCCTTAACCAACCCTAACCTAACCTAACCCACGTGAAATACCCAACCCTATTTTGGCACAAGATATACCCTTCAGACGAAAAACCTCCATTTCACATACATATGAATATGAGGGAAAAAATTCTAAGTCCCTTAACCTAACCTAACCCACATGAGTATATGAAAAATATGAATATGAAGAACAAATTCTAAGTCCCTTAACTCATGTGAGTAAGCATATGAAAAGATATGAATACAAGTAAAATAAATTGTAACTCCCTTAACCTGACTTTCTTCATGACTCACTGCCAGGTGCGCAACACGTCATATCACGTGATAGTATGAATGCAAAAATATTTCTAAACTTCTTTCAATTTCAGATAAGCAGCTGATAAGCACCCACAACAGTCACTGCTTCTCTGTCACTCACTCCCAGGTACACAACATGTCATATCACATGATAGTATGAATGCGAAAAGATTTCTAAACTCCATTCAAATTTAGATAAGCAGCTGATAAACACCCACAACAGTCACCCTTTCCCTGTGACTCACTGCCAAATGCACAACATGTCATATAGCAATGGTGTGTATTCACACGAGGCACACAACACAACGTGACTATCACAGCTTGATAACCAGTCTCCATGTCCAGTGTCATACAGACATCACACACACACACACACACACACACATGACACGATATACCGCTTTAGCAAAACCTCATACTAGGGTGATAAAAAGATGATTGTAACCACCTACACACACACATGCGCTGATAATTCCGTAGGTTTTCTTTGATGCAAGTTAATCCCCGAGACCCAATGTGTAAAGACATTTACGATTGCTACCGCCGGTACATAAGCTCACATGATAGTATGAATTTGATTAGATTTCTAAACCCCATTCAAATTCAGATAAGCAGCTGATAAGCACCCTCATCATTACTCTGAGACTCACTGCCACCGTGAATGCTTTAACAGCTTTAATGAATGGGGAAAATACAAGGGAAACATTGACGATAGGAGGTCACTGTCAAGTAGGAGGCGCCAAACAACAGCAGACGCTGCTTAACAGGGAAGAAGAGGAGGCCAACCGAATTGTGAGTACTATCACTTATTCAACTGCAGTAGGAATGCACATTGACGTGACAACTGCGCTCAGAATTAACAGAGCGCAGCTCACCAAGGACATCTTGCAAACATTCCGGGAGAGGGGTATGAATTCTGTCATGTTATACCTGTGCATCCTCATCACCAGGCAGAGAATGGTTGGTGGCAGTGGTACCACCCGTGAAACAGGTTCTTTTTATGTTAATACGCCATCTGTGCTAACATTGGTGGATACAGTGTATGAATCGCTAGACGAAGCTATTGAATACATGGCGAGCAACCTTGAAGACAGGCTCAACTTAAGCGAGGGTTTGGGTTGGCCCATCACGTTGCTACACAGTATACAAATCAAAATCTTGTGACGAGAAATGGTGAACATAGCAAACTTTAAAGAGTATCCCACAGGAGTCAGGGGTGGTAGCCAAGTCGTCATCAATGAATCCGGGTACAATTGCGTCTTTACAGCACTAGAAGTGTAAGGGTTACCCGGGAAAAACTAAAACACACCAGGTAAAAACCTCACCAGGGATGTGAAAAACCGGATAAGAATGAATCAGATCAGCATTAAACACACACCCAACATTCCACTGAACAGCGACTCCTTCAAGACATTGGAAAAAGACAGCAACCTTAACATCTACAACTGCGTCTTTACAGCACTAGAAGTGTAAGTGTTACTCAGGAAAAACTAAAACACACCAGGTAGAAACCTCACCAGGGATGTGAAAAACCAGATAAGGATGAATCAGATCAGCATTAAACACACACCCGACATGCCACTGAACAGCGACTCCTTCAAGACATTGGAAAAAGACAGCAACCTTAACATCTACATGTACAAATTGTGTGAACTGGTCATGGTAAAACATCGTAAAAAACGATGGACTGTTCATCTTGCTAGAAAGGGGGGTAACACATCATGTCCCCGACTGGTCACTCTACTGCTAATCACGGATGACCACCTCGCACTCATCAAAGACATGTTTGCCTATGTGAAGGCATTCTGCCATGGGATAAGGACAATGAGGAGAGAATACACAGGTGGCATTTGTTATCACTGTCTAACTTTGTTTAATACCCCTGCCATTCGTGATGCCCACACCCAAAGTTGTTCAACCCAAACCACAGTTCTATACCCAGAACCTGACCAATTTAATCAGTTTGAAAAAGCGAAAGCACTGAATATAATCTTGAACATTGCCTACTTAGATTTTGAAGCGTACAACAGACAGCCTGATGCGTATGAAGACCAGAGAGTTGTGTCAAAGCAGAAAGTGTATGCATATTGCTACACAATCGTCAACAGCAGAAGCGATGAATACTGTACGCACAGAGTAGGTGTAGGTGAATGTTGTGTCAATGATTTTCTGGTAAAAATAGCTGAAGACTGGGCCAGGATACATGAGCCGATGGTGGCACACAAAATAAGCATGACCTCTGAAACAACCCACCAGTTTGTACAGGCTACACAATGCAAAAGTTGCAACATTAAGTTCACCGATAACACTATCAAAGTGTGACATCACACGCACTACATACCGACGGACAAGTATGTCTGAACATTATGCAGGAAGTGCACAATTTGTCTCACGATGCAGCATTCATCTTGAAAGAAGAGGCCGCCAAGCATAACTTCAAAATCTTGAAAGGTGATGGAGGTACATTTTATTCACTTTAAACTTGCAACATCAGATTGATGGACAGTGCCCACATGTTCAGAGGATCACTTCCAGTCTCGCGTCGAATCACATCAAGCAGAAAGGAGCTTTGGAAATCACACACCAGATATCTAAATATCCCGACGAATGCACCAAACTAGTTTTAAACACAGGTAAACAGTACTACCCTTACAACTATGTCACAGGTTTCAAAGTGTTGCAAAAACCCGGCATCCCTCCCAAAGTGTGTTTCAATTCTTCTCTGACAGAGGAAAGCATAACCTGTGAAGGATATGACCACGTCTGCAAAATGTGGAATGCTGCAAACCATTCTAAGTTACTGGATTACACCGTTTTATACCTTCTCATGGATGTGGGATTATTGGGGGATGTTTACTTAGCTTGAAGGAAGGCCGCTTATACACAGTTTAGACTGGACCCAGTTTACTATTTAACGTCTACCTCCCTCTCACTAGACACTTTTCTTCACACTACGCGAACGTGCCTTCCCCTGATTTTCGATGGGGAAACTTACCAACTGATCACTAACAACATCAGAGGCGGTTTCTGCAGTATAGTCCAAAGGCACGCCATAGCAAACAACCCCGAGATATACTCGCAATTTAAAGCTGGTGACTCACAATCATATATACTGTACATTGATTTTACCAGTCTTTATCCTACGGTGATGAGTAGATATAAAATGTCTTTGGATGAAATAACGGAGCTCTCCCCCACCGATCTAGAGAGGTTTACCACTAGCGATATCACATCCATCAATTCGCAGGGAGAACACAGTTATTTCATCCTCCTCGATACTAAGAAGGTTAGGGATGATGTCGCTTTCAGGATAGATGAGTTCCCACTAGCTATACATCACATGAACGTAACCCTCCAGGATCTACCCCCTTACACTAAAAGCCTATTGGAAAAGTTTAATGTGAAGCTCCCTTAGAAAAATGTCAAACTGGTGGGCACACACTTGCCAATGCAAAACCACTTAATTTGCCTTCCCCTGTTGCAAACATTAATAAGACTTGGTCTAGAAGTTGACATTACAAGAAAAGTTTACAAGTTCAAACAAGGATTTTATTTAAGGGAATACATCACAGAGAATGTGGAGAGGAGAGCGAAAGAATGCGACCCACACAAGAGGAACACCATCAAAATCTTGATGAATGTTCTTTTTGATATGACTATTAAAAACCCTTTGAACTATTCCACTAGGACAGTTGTCACCACTGATGAACCTTCACTACTTAGAAATGTGTTTAAACATACATTCAAGTCCTTTGAAAGTTTGAACAATCAACGATACATTGTGAATCGCTGCAGAGACACTGTTATGGCAGAATCCGCGATCCATGTCGGGTTTAGCATACTGGACCTGGTTAAGGACATGATGTAGAAGTTCCGTTATGACGTCCTTCAAAAACTGTATGGCGACAGAGTTAAGCTCCTGTACTCTGACACTGACAGTTTGATCTTCTCCCTGGAGGCTGACAACCTTGCATGTGAATTGAAAGATGTACTTAAACCGTATCTGGATTTGAGCAACTTTCCCAAAACTCACAAAGTGTATGATGATACATGCAAAAGGGAACTCGGACTCGTCAAAGTTGAAACAGGCGTCGAACTTATCATAGAGTTCATCGGTGTAAAACCCAAAATTTATTCATATGAAACGCAAAACAGTCAGTGTAACACTTTAAAAGGGATTCAAAGATGTCGCAAAAAGACTATTAGTCATAGACAATACCGAGATGTAATTGAGAATAATTAGATCACTTACACCACGGTTCACAATTTGCAAATGGTGGGAGGAACGATGTGTCACACCCGACAGAGGAAGGTAGCTCTATGTCCTTTAGAAGACAAGAGGCATTACATCACCCCTTATAAATCCCTTGCTCACAGTCACCCTCAGATCCCGGTAAATGAATGAGCCAGGGTAGCGGAAGGAGTTGACGAAGAAGAAGATGAGGAGGTACTGCTGCCACCGCCACCGGCTGTGGCAAGCACATCCAAAGCCTCCGCACAACCTTATGACTTTCAACTCCCCCCCCCCCCCCTCCTTCACACTGCTTCCCAAAGATAAAAGATTGTTCCAAAAGATGGAGAGTGGACAGCAAATTGGAGGTTAAGCAGCATCAGCAGTGTCCAATAACTGCCTTTGCAAATTATTGAGTGAAGTTGATGTTTCCTCCCCCTGCTAGGAAAAGTCAGCTCGGTCTGAGTAGACGTGTCATACACTAAAATGTGTGCCTGTATATACAAATTTATGTATGAATTTATAGTTAAAATTATTGTGAATGTATGTAAAAAATTATAATGCATAAAATCAATGCACAACGAAATTCGTTTCTCTACAGCCCTCACCTGTATATAAAAATTATGATGAATGAAAACATTGCACAATCAAATTCATTTCTCTAAAACCCACACCTGTACATAATGCTCAGGTAAATGTTGCATCTGCTCAGTAGTGTATTAACTGCAACCATGGAAACAGGCCTCTTCCAGGGAGAAATCTTAAACTTTTTCGCCGTTCCTGCACGAATTATCATAGCAGGTTTCAGCAACAGAGGAAAATCGATTCTGTGTCAGAACATAATTTGTCACCCAGGCATTCACTGTAGGACAGCATTCGGGCATATCAGTGATTTCCATAACCCAGAACATGTTCCATTCGGGTAAATTCAGCAGGAACATCAGTCTCAATTGCTCCCATTACATCCTCATGGAGAACCATGATGACATTGGACAGATTGAAACTTTGGATTGCAAAGTTTTCAGACATATACAAAAGAGCTTTAACACATAACTGGTACGGTTATCTATTAGTGGACTTCGCTCTGTCCACACCCGAACGCTGCTTTCAGGAGAGGATACCCAGTTCAAAACACTCTAGAAATTTTTCAAATCAAGAAGCTCCTCCCTCTGCAAAATCCTAAAATTTACATCTTAGAAGATTTAGCGGGAGAAGAAATAAAAGGTACACTCTACAGAGAAGAATTATACCTACCGAATTGCCTGAAACCTACGATATTGCCATCTTAGGGAGTAGGAGGAGAGGCAACAGAATGCAATATTATGTTAATTGGAAGGGTTATCCTGCTCAATTTAATTCGTGGGTCAACGAATCCCAAATTGTGAGGACATGAGTTAGAAAAAAAAGCTTTCATAAGTAAAAACAAAGATTTTATTTTATTCGTCTCCGGTTTGTCCCCCTCCGAGAGGAGTAGAGTAATTCCCACATTAAGCAGAGCATTTAGCACTACCATATCCGAAATATTTAGAAATTGTCTTCACGATAATTTGACCAAAGAAACAACCCTCATTAAAAAGCTCAGGAGGTTTAATAGGGAAATCCGTCAAGTATCCTTGAAAACGACAATGTTAGTGGGGGAAGAAAAACATACTGTAGAGGGCGCTATTCTGTCCATATTACTTCCTTTAGCAACCAGTTTGATAGGAAGTCTTTTTAAATAGGAAAATAAAAAAAAGAAGGAGTTCTACGTTATACTGGCCATCATGCATGAGAGGTTAACAAAAGGTCGGGAAACTTGTGGTAACAGCGTCGGCAATAACAACAACAACAACGTTAATAACCATAGCATCAATAGCGACTAAAATAATGATAATAACAATAATAATAATGTTAACAGCATCAATGCAGGCGATGAAGACAGCAGTGGGGGAGGTAGGGTAAACACAGGTGCGGGTGATGCATAGATTCTTCTTAACGTGCAGAGAAGCGCGAATTTTCCAGTGAATGTTAAAACATTTACACCTCCACCTCCTTTACCTCCCGTTGGGGAAGACCGTGCAAAGAAGAGGAAGGGAGAACCACTAATTTTGAATGTGCTCAACCCCGAAGTTACCCGCAAAAGAGTAAATCCCGACCTGACTAGTGGCATTCCTATATCGTTCAAAGTTCATCAGATACCCTATGTAACAGCCTTAGTTAATCATTTGCAAAATTCAGGTGCGATTGAATGGAATGAAGACGGAGACCTGTCCCATCCGCTTAACAGATATAACATTTTAGATGTGGCTAGAGAATTTTAAGCAAATAAGAAGACGGGTGATAGCAACATACCCAGCTATAACTATTTAATCAAACATGGAGGTATTTGTGAACGGATGGTGAGAAATACCACTAAAAAGACACATAGAACTATGGCACAATTCGGTTAAGAAAAGAGGTATCAGAACAATGAAGAACAGGGTAGCAAAGAAAAAGGGGGATGTTTGGCTGCCTTATTGATGAATCATGAAATTATCAGAGGTGGACCTGTTCATTCCTGTGGGTGTGATAAACTTTCGAAGGGAGCAGTTGTATCGGTATATCGCAAAATTATCAGAGATGAACCTGTTCAATTGTGCAGGCGCGATAAAGTTTTGAAGGGGGCCAGACCTTAGCATGAATCACGGCGATGGGGAGGAGAGGACGTGCAAACCCCAGCAAGTTTCAGAGTCCATTAGCGTATTTAGGCTCACCGAGTGTTGATGTGCACACTCCCATTCACTTCGAAATGGCTTTTTCACACTGCGAGCTGGTTTTGTGGAGTTTATCCGAGACCAAGTTCAAGAAGGAGTGTTGCCTGGTTGTAGCCACTAACTGTGTAACATGTCGAAATTATGGATTAGTTGAGGACATCGTGAGGGTCTACACCTACGCTGACATCGCAGGTCACCATTACAACAGTGCTGGGACTAGTTATGCTTCACCGTGGGAGAGAAGGTACCCCGCCATTCTGACAGCACCTGAGGGAGAGAATATGTTCGATGCAGAAGAACCTGACGTTCCCAACATCTTCATGTTGTTAACCCAATATGGAATTGGTGCGCCCGTGGAAGACAATGAATTCACCAACTCGAGTATAATGTATTTTAATGATGAAGACCATGTGGAAAGGTTGGGGAATGATACAAGAGGAATGGGATACAATCACTTCTATTCAGTGTTGAAGAGTTTAAAAATTCACATACAGCAGTTTTAAAAACGGAAGGGCTGTTTATTGTTTTAGCTTCATCATGGAAGACGTTGAAGATTCATTGCTGGTTGGAATTTCAGCTAGTTTGAGAATATCTATAAAGCTGGGAACAGTCGCGCCTCATCTTTGCATGATTTTATTGTTTGGAGAAACCAAGGGTATTTTAACAATTGATTCGGATAGAGTCGACAGTGTGATGATGTTAGGGGTTAGGAGTGATGGATGCGAAAAAATTGAGACTGCTTTACAAGGTTTGCTAAGGAGTGTTATTAAATATTTTGGTGTGTTCACTTTGGATGAAGTGGGCATGTTCATAATACCTGCAAATAGAAGTAAACTGTTAGTATTCATATCTAATACTCTGCCTTCAGCTTCTAGTATCGATGTTGCGAGACACTGGGTGTGTTTTTATATTGACTGTTCATCTAAGGGGACAATCATCTTTTTTGACAGTTATGGTATAAACCCTAAAATTTATTCTGGCCGCTTCTCGAGTTTTTTCCACGCAAATGCAGGATTTGCCCTTCGCCATTCCATAAGGCAGATGTAGCCAGATAATTCTTACAAGTGCAGTCTTTACACTGTTTTCTTCGTTCACTGTACAAGTCATAGAGTCTTGAAACCAGTTTTATCATTAATGAACGTTGTCTTCTCACCGTGCCATTTAGAAAGTAATTACGGGCGGAGGACGAATGTCAAGCAGTACAAGAAAATGAATTTAAGCAGTTTGAGGCTGGTGATAAGGAGTCGTGACAGTTTTTGAATGTGTCTAGGAAGAAACGCGTGAATCTGACACTTGTTAATGTGTACCAGTTTATGTAATAAAAATATGTGAATGGTCATAATTGTTTTCTATTACCCTCATTCTTTATTGTTTTCGCATTCATACTAACACGTGATATGACTTGTTGTGCACTTGGCAGTGAGTGACAGAGAAACGGTGACTGTTGTGGGTGTTTATCAGCTGCTTATCTGAATTTGAATGGAGTTTAGAAATCTTTTTGTATTCATACTATCACGTGATATGACGTGTTGTGCACCTGGCAGTGAGTCACGAAGAAAGTCAGTTTAAGGGAGTTATGATTTATTTTACTCGTATTCATATCTCTTCATATACTCACTCACGTGGGTTAAGGGATTTAGAATTTGTTCCTCATATTCATATTTTTCATATACTCATGTGGGTTAGGTTAGGTTAAGGGACTTAGAATTTTTTCCCTCATCTTCATATTTATGCGATGTGGCAACTTTTTGTCCGAAGGGTATATCTTGAGCCAAAATGGGGTTGGGTATTTCATGTGTGTTAGTTTAGGTTAGGCTTGGTTAAGGGACTTAGAATTTGTTCCCTTGGTGGGTTAGGTTAGGTTAGGTTGGGTTAGGTTAAGGGGCTTAAAATTTATTCACTCATATTCATATTTATGTGAAATGGTGGTATTTTTCATCTGTATAATATATCTTGTGTCAAAATAGAGTTGGGTATTTTCAAAGGGTGGTGAAATGGTGTTTTTTTCATTTGTAGAGAATACCTTGAGCCAAAATGGGGTTAGGTATTTTCAAGAGGTCGTTCAATCAAAATGGGGTTGGGTATTTTCAAGAGGTCGTGAAATGGTGTGTTTTTTATCCGTAGAGAATATCTTGAGCCAAAATGGGGTTGGGTATTTTCAGGGGGTCGAGCGAAAAATAAAGGCAAGTTTATGGGTTTATTGTCTGTGAGCCGAACTGGGGGGTCGGGTTTTGAGGTTGAGCCGAAATGGGGTCTTTTCCCCTACTCTCCTCATGAGCCATTTTGGGGTTCTTTTCTGAACTAGAATGAAATATTTGGTGGTTTTCCAGTGGAGCGTTAATGGTCAACGTACATGAGGTTAAGGTAACGGCAAGCTTATTGGGTTTATCGCTTGTGAGCCGAATTAGGGG
>NC_061109.1:32120736-32140736 GCF_015104395.2 Macrobrachium nipponense
CACCTGAAAATTCACTTGACAAGAAAAAATCGATACCACTGTTCCGAATCAGCTCCAGTGTCTGAAGAGGCTTGAAACAAGGTGCCTTATCATGCAACAGATAATACATTTTCAGGATCTTTGAGGAAATGAAATACTCCAACAGTAAGCACAATTTCTCTGAAGTATTCACCATTCCTTTTTCTTTGATGTATGGCTGTGAAATAGAGAAAAATTCTCAAACATTCAGGATATTTCACAATTTTGCCATACTGCACGTCATCACTGATATCATCAAACTTTGCAGCCCTAATTATGTCATTTTTATGATTTGGCTTCCTGACTGTGTAAATGAAGAATTCATCTGATGCGGCAACATGGAGAAAGTCAGCTTCATCCTAATATTTAAGAAACGAACCACAAAACCGTGTACAGTCTTCTCGCTTTGCTGAATGGTATTCGGCTTGCTGATAACATGAAATGGCTTGATACTAGATTTTTTCAACTCACAATATACAGAACTATAACTTCTCTTCTTTCCCCTTTTTGTTTCTAGTTTAAGCACCGATTTACATAAATACCTTCTTGGTCTACCAACTGCTTCAGTTATGAAATCTTTTCACTCCTGAGATGGTCATACTGCACCCCATCACTGATATCATCAAACTTTGCAGCCCTAATTATGTCATTTTTATGATTTGGCTTCCTGACTGTGTAAATGAAGAATTCATCTGATGTGGCAACATGGAGAAAGTCATCTTCATCCTAATCTTTAAGAAATGAACCACAAAACCGTGCACAGTCTTTTCGCTTTGCTGAATGGTATTCGGCTTGCTGATAACATGAAATGGTTTGATACCAGATTTTTTCAACTCACGATATACAGCACTATAACTTCTCTTCTTTCCCCTTTTTTGTTTCTAGTTTAAGCGCCAATTTACGTAAATACCTTCTTGGTCTACCAACTGCTTCACTTATGATATCTTTTCACTCGTGAGATGGGACTTCAGGCCTACCAAGATTCCCACTCTTTTCACGATGGCAGTCACATGGATTTTTGTTCCGGTTTCTTTTAACAAAGGATTCATCTCTTTTAATATATTTAGCTATCCAGGAACATGAAATGAAGGATGTACCAGCATCCATGGCCTCTCTGAAGGTTATAGCCCGGATCCGTCAATCCATCTGATTCCTCCGAGCCGTTAGCCATGGCTCTATCTAACTCCGTCACTCAGTCAGAAAATACAGGAAATGTAAAGTGAAAAATAGCATAATAGAAACTTAAGATCATATACTTGGAGATAGACTATAGTAGAAAACTTCATAACTTTCCATTTGTACCGTGGAGGGGGGCTCTAATTTCGAAACACCCGCTATACATATATGTATATATATATATATATATATATACATATATATATATATATATATATATATATATATATATATATGTATATATATATATATATATATATATATATATATATATATATATATATATATATATTATATATATATATATATATATATATATATATATATATATATATATATATATATATATATAGATATATGAGTCATATCACATTACCGTGATTCATATACATACATCGAGCTACAAATGTCCTTTAATATCTAATTCGTTCAACCTCGGAATTATGCCAAGTTCCTTTTTTCTTCTAAAATAACGGTCTTTTTCATCATAAAGGCGGGCATCATCGTTCAATCTTATTCATATTGAGAGGAGTTCATGCCATCTCCAAATCCAAACTTGCGCATGATCCTGGCGTTAGCCTACGTGGATCCTCTATGGGTGCTGATCTTTCTCATTGTAAGAGAACCCACTAGTTACATCTGCCGAAGTCACACAGCAGTACTCTCTTGCAGCTGTTTCCTTCACTCTGAAAATAAAAAATAAAACCGATCCCCAAAGATCCAATCTTCTTTATTTTTTCAAAGTTTTACCCTTGCATATGCACAAATAAATGGGAAATTTAGAAGTTTTTTCCATGCGCCTCATGTGAAAAGGCATTTGCACGTGAATAAAGTTTGTTGACAAACCTCTGTTCTTTTTTTATAAACGATATGAGACATCATTGACAAGGCAAGTAAATGTATTTAAGGTTGATTTGATCAACATACAATTATTTTACATTTAATTTGCAAAGTATAAATATTGGTCTTCACCAATTAGAAATTTGAACTTTTCTTCGTGCTCTATTTAGCATACAGAAGGATAAATTCTCTTTGCTATACAGAATGAATAAATAAGAATTTTAATATAAATTTGATTAAATGTTTCGTGTGTTGTGATAGAATACTGATATATTTTATCATAGAATTCCCCAAACTGGAGCTTAATTAAAATCCCCATTTCCTTGGCGAACTATGTAAATTCCGCAAGGTATGGTAATTTTGCTAAGGATACTGGTAAATAGGACAAATATAATTTTGTTGGAGACTTCAACTGGTTTTTCACATATGACACAGGACTGAATAAAACCATGGTTGTTCTACGATCTTTTTGAACATGCTGAAAACAGTTAGGTCTGGGGTAGGATGACAAACGTTTTATATGGATTGCATATGGTTATCTGTACCTTAGTTCCTGGATATTGAATTTAACCACTACTTAAATATTACATTAGTATCTGAATTAAAATTTTTAAGACATAGAGGGCAGCAAATATTCAACTATGCACATAACGCTGATATTAACATATTCATTCCTATTACATATAAAATCTAGCCACCTGGGGGGGCAAGCCTTCCTCAACGGGTGCCGGTCACAAGACCACATAAATAGGGAGGGTTTGTGTCAGGAAGGGCGTCCGACCGCAAAATACCACGCCAGAACCAATGAAATGAGTCGTGATATTGATGAGAATAGTGCTAGGGCGTACTCCGTAAACGACGCACAGACACATCGCCCTAACTCTGTGAAAAGGCGAAGGCTACTGCATCATGAGCGGGTGCAGCTAAAGAAGCGATCTCTAAATGCGATCAAAATAGGCCAGCTCAATATCGGGTCTATGACAGGAAGAGGAAGAGAGTTGACAGAGTTGATGAGGATAAAGAGAGTGGATATTTTATGTGTGCAGGAAACTCGATGGAAGGATAATAAAGCCAAAGAACGGGGGATAGACAAGCTAATCTATCGTGGAGCAAATGAGCAGGGTAAGAATGGCGTTGGTGTAGTGTTGTCGGGGATATGAAGAATGCAGTGACAGAAGTGAGTGGAAACTGACCGCATTATGAGAGTGAAGATGTTTTGGAGGGGAAACAATGAACATCATTAGTGTTTATGTTCCACAAGTGGGCTGTACAGAGGAGGAAAAGAGCAGTTTTTGGGACGAAATGGATGAGGTAACACAAGAACTGGAAGAAGAGGAAAAGAGGATTGTAGTGGGGGCAGACTTTAATGGATATGTCGGAAATGAATATGTCGGAAATGATGGATATGTCGGAAATGATGTAATAGAACGTGTGCATGGAGGGCATGGGATCAGGGAGAGAAACCCAGAAGCAGAGAGTATAGTCTTTTGATATGGCAATAGTGAACATGTTCTTCAAAAAGAAGAGGGAGCACTTGATAACATACAGAAGTGGCGGTAGATGCAAATAAATAGATTACCTCCTTTACGATAGATCAAGTTTGGTGGAAGTTAGGAATTGTAAAGTTAACCCAGGTGACCACGTGGGCCCCCAATATAGGCTCCTTTGTATGGATTTGAAGATGAAAAGAGAAAAGAAAACGAAAACGAATGGGGTAAAGAAAATCAAGTGGTATAAATTGTTGGGGAGGGATAATGATGAGAAGGGAGAGTTTAGGAGAAGAGTGCTGGGAGATGTGGGAGAATGGTGGAGGTATAATGGATCAGTGGTTAGAAGACGTGGAAAGGAGATACTAAGGGAAACATCTGGAATAGTAAAGGAGGAAAAGAAGAGCTATTTTTTGGCGGGGAGGAGGTGGGGGAAGTGGTGAAGGGTAAACGGGAGGCAAATTTGAAGAGTCACAGCTGGAGGAGGACAGAGAAAGATTAAGAGAAAGAAATAAAGAAGTAAAAAGGGTGGTAGCTCAAGCTAAGGCAAGGGCATATGAAGAGGTTTTTAATGAACTGGAAACCAAGGAAGGGTTGAGTAAGATGCTCAAACTGCCAAAAGTAAGAAATAAAAGAACGAAGGATATCACCCATATTAAGCAAATGAAAGATAGGAATGGTTCTGTTATAAAAAAGGAAGAAGACATCCTGAAAAGATGGAAAGAGTATTTTGAGCAACTGCTAAATGAAGAAAATGAGACTTGTAAGAGAGGATGGACAAGTAAACATGGGAATGGTAATGGAGACCTCTAGGGGTGAAGTGATACGAGCCTTAAAAAGAATGAGGAATTGGAAGGTAACAGGACCTGACTTAATCCCAGTCAAAGTTTGAAAAGCCTTAGGAGAGGAAGGGGTAGACATCTTGCATGATCTGATGGTAAAAATATTTGTACAAGAGAAGATACCAGAAGAATGGCAGGAAAGCATACTGATACCTATATTTAAAGTTAAATAGGATGACCAGGAATGCAGTAATTATAGAGGCATCAAACCAATGTCTCACACGTTGAAGATTTTGGAAAGAATAATAGATGTCAGGCTGAGAGAGGAAGTGAGAATAAGGAAAGACCAGTTATGATTTATGGAGGGAAGCGGCACAACGGATGGAATATTTTGCATAAGGCACCGATGGAGAAATTCAGAGAAAAACAACGAGATCTGCATCTGGTATTCATAGAACTTGAAAGGGCCTATGAGAGTGCCAAGGCAAGAAATATGGAGATGTTTGAGGGAGAAGATGGTGCCGAAAAAGTGTCAGAATTATTCAGGAGATGTACAGGAATGTTTATACTAGAGTGAGAAGCGGTGTTAGAGAGACAGCTGAATTTTAGATAGGAGTTGGATTACACCAGGGGTCAGCACTTAGCCCATTCATCTTCAACACCATGCCGGATGTAATGGCCAAGGATGTTAGAGAAGCAGTGTTCCAGTATTACTGAGGATGGTGGAAATAGCATAAGATTGGGTAGGGAAGAAATAAAGAGACTACAGAAGTTCAAGTACTTGGGGTCCATATTAGAGGATAGTGGAAGCATGGACCAAGAGGTAAGACATCGAATTCAGGCAGGATGGAATAACTGGAGGTCTCCATCAGGAGTCCTCTGTGACGAGAAGGTTCCCCTGAAATTGAAGGGAAAGTTTCATAGGACGGTGGTCAGTCCAGCAATTTTATAAGGAACAGAAACAGCAAGTATGAGGAAAACAGAGAAGATGGATGTAGCAGAAATGAGAACGTTGAGATGGATGTCGGGAGTAACAAGGGAAGATGGGATTAGAAATGAGTATATAGGAGGATCGACAAAGGTAGTTGAAATATCAAAGAAAATACAGGAGGGAAGGCCTCGATGGTATGGAAACTGGTTACGAAGAGAGGAACATCATGTTGGAAGACGTACGATGGAAATGGAAGTGCGGGTAGAAGGAAGAAGTGAAGACCAAGAAAGAGATGGTGTGATTGTATAGGGGAAGATATGTCATGGAAAGGGATTAACAAGAAAGATGCACAGGACAGAAATCGATGGAGACGACTCATTCACAACAGCGACCCCATATAAAAATGGGTTAAAGCTGGGAAGAAGAATTCCAATTACTTATAACTTTTTTTATATTACGATTAAAGTCATAGTGAATGTTTTTATTACAATACTTTTCGTATGCAACATGACTTCCTTATTATATTTTATTACATGATTTGTACCCTTATTTATGGTTTCAAAACTATAAAAAACTGTTTTTAAAATATCTAACTCCTAAATAACAAACAATATCTCTCTTCCTGTGCCTTATATCAGTTTATAGTTTGTCTTTCCGTTTACTACCAGTTTGAAGCTTTATAACTTCGGTACAATTTCCATTTTGATATCCAGTAAGATGCTTGACCGCATACGAGGGTGAAATTCTTCAGTTAATGAATCCTATCTCGACGCCAAAGTACCCCATAAAATAAAAGCCTGCTACACACAAGGGTATGGTGCTCTTTGTTATGAGGTCCCCGCATCCATGAGACAAATTAATTTGCTTTTAGCTGCTACTTTACAGCTAGTAATAATTTCATGAGGTCTGTCGTCTTGCAGCAGAATTAGAGAAGATAGAATGAAATTATGAGTTCTTACTTCCCAACGGAGAACGCATAGTAGCTAAGACCGGGACCCACCGGGAGTGCTCTTTCTGCTTCTTGGATTTTTATTTTATAGGGTACGTCCGCCCATGCATCTTTTGTGAGGAATATTTTTCCAGCCTTTAGAATTACACACACACACACACATACACGTGATATATATATATATATATATATATATATATATATATATATATATATATATATATATATATATATATATATATCTATATATATATATAGGAGACAAAGGAAGGCGACGCAGCCAGTAGGACACATCAGCGTGAAGGTGGACCATTGGAAACGTTGTAATTCATTTTTAATTCTTTATTTCCTACGTTTCGTAATATCATTATTACATCTTAAGGGAGTTACTTTAAAATCACTTTAAAATTATTTTAAAATTACTCTAAAATTCAACGTTTATAATTTACAACACAATTAAAAAAGCACACACACACCACACACACAGAAACACACAAAAAAAGACCAAAGAGAGCTAACCAACTTTATGCAGAGAAGGCAAGAGACAGAATGGCAATACATAAATAAAAGGTAGCTCAGGTACAGTTGTGTGGAGGAGGTCTGGGTATTTAATTGGGGAACCAGTTGTTTATTACCTATTTATATATTAAGCAGAGAGTTGGTAGCGTCTTTGTAAAAATGCCATTGGTATAAAGAAGATTTTTACAATTTAAATTTCACAAAATTCCTAACAGTTTTGTTATATTGACTGATGACTCCTTTCGGAAAAAGTTTGCACAAATTGCTCATAAACATTATGGTGACATTAATCTGAAATTAATTCCAATAAACCCACTAACAATCGGATCCTTTTTCAGTTATAAAGATCGGTTGGACCCTCTTTTGACCTCCAACGTGGTCTACAAGTATACTTGCCCTAAGTCTAACTCTGGGACATATGTCGGATCCACGAGGAAGTTACTGCGTGTCAGAATCAACTCTCATCGGGGATTAAGTTTCCGCACTGGCTCTCCAATCCCGAACGTTCTAATATAAGAAACCAATCACAAAACTGTAAAATATATATAGAAAGAAGCCATTTCCGAATCATAGGCCAAACAAGCAATGCATATGAACTGCCTATCCTAAAATCATTATTTATTAAACAACTGGTTCCCCAGTTAAATACCCAGACCTCCTCCATACAACTGTACCTGAGCTAACTTTTATTTATATATTGTCACTCTGTCTCTTGCCTTCTCTGCTTAAGGTTGGTTAGCGGTTTTTGGTCTTTTTGTGTTTGTGTGTTTCTATGTGTGCTTTTTTAATTGTGTTGTAATTTATAAATGTTGAATTTTGGAGTAATTTTTAAAGTAATTTTAAAGTAATTGTAAAGTAATTTTATTTATAGTCTAACAGATTCCCTGAAGGTATAATAATGATATTACGAAACGTAGGATATAAAGAATTAAAAGTGAATTACATTCCCAATAGTCCACCTTCACGCTGATGTATATATATATATATATATATATATATATATATATATATATATATATATATATATATATATATATATATATATATTACAGGTACGGAGATACGAGTATGTACTAAAATATGAGCGCTGTTATGAACACGATGATTCAGCAATATTTTGTGTTCTGCCTGGAGACGAACTGAAAATCTTTTCTCATTTGGTAATCAAGATACGGCGGTTCTATGCGGTGGCGTGATGCTGGAAGTCATCCGTGGAAGAAGAATGAATACTCAGCGCTCAGTTGTTGTTCGACTTCAGTGAACATGGCTCTTGACCATGATTGGAAGTGTGAAAGCAAAGTGATGTGAAGTGTGGCGCCACGGAATCTTCTTCCTCGAAGAACTCTTAGTTGTCAGTGACGTCACACCAAAGGGGAGTGACTTGCAAGGGACTCGTATTACTCCCTTCTTGAGGGGTTTCTATATAATTATTGTGCACTGCAGAATTAGAATTCGCTATGGGCGTGAGGGTGTGGCAAGACATTGTTTGTGAAGGGAGGGCCATAGAAAGTTAGTAGGACATCTTACCAATGAAATTTTTAGTGTCCAGTGTTATGCAGTGAACGTCATTTTTTTTTTATTTGTCACAAATGTTGTTAGATTTTAATTGGGACCATGTCTTTCTTCTGACAAGAACTTCGAATGGACTCCATGAAGATATTTGATTATTGGAGGAAGGGATTAATGAACTTTATTACTGTGTACCATTTATTTATAGAATGGATACGTCAATGTTCGAATAGAGGTGTTTCATTTTCTATATGACCGAAGATGAATTAGGACGTACTGATGGATTGTGAGATTGGTTTTGTTCAGTTTTCCACGCGTTGTTGGAGAACAATCCATTCTCTATATAAGGGTTCTCTGGTTTTAATTTTGGTTTGCCATTGAGTCAGTGATTTATTCAATCCAATTTTCCTTGTTAGAAAGGGCTTTGCTGGTTTTCTATAACAAAGTCTATTTTTGTAGCTCGGTGTTAAAATCAGTTGCCTACGCTAATTTAGAGTTGTCTCTGTGTGTATTTGATTAAGAATATTCTTTTAGAATATTCTTTTGTTTGTTTTAGGTTTCGTTCTAGTTGCAAAGAGATAGGTTATTGACTAGGACATGTATTTATGTATTTAGGTGTGGGGGAAGTGTTGAGCAGTTGGTAAGCCAGCGTGAGAAGATAACTTCGATTGAGTCAGTCAGTTCATCTTGGGTGAGGTTATGTTGCGCTGGAAATACTTGACTTTTGTTTATTTTTTGGGTGTGTTTGGGGAAGAGTTTAGTAAGCGCTTTCGACCGTTGGTGTTTGTATTAATACACGCGGGTGTTTTTATTTCAGATAGGAGCTGTTGTTTTTCTCTTCGGTGTGAAGATTCTGCGCTGTGGAGAGGGTTCAGGGACATAAGATTGAATAGACGTGTTCATTTATCGATGTTGTTCTCTAGTCCCATCCTTTTTTTTTTTCTTTTTTTTTATATTAGGTATACAACGGGAATATCTATTATCATTTGTTAAGATCTCAACAACTTTTTTTACTTCTCTCTCTGATGTTGCATGCTTTTGTGTTTGAGATCGCAACTTTTTTTTTTCTTTTTTATATACATGTATGTAAAATGTACTTTTGTTGTGGCTGTGATGTGAGTTCATAGTAACTCAGCGTTCTTTGCTTGGTAACCAAAGTATTTGGGGGAACTTGAGGAGTGGAAGGGGATTTTTTTTTTTTTTTTTTTTTTTTGGTGGGGTGGGGTGAGAAAACAGTTGTTTTCCTTTCTCTCATCCTCTCTTTCTTACCCTAGTCCCGTTTTCTTTACTTGAGAAGGAGACTTGCGTTTTCTTTCATGGAGGAGGACTGATGTGTTTTTTCTAGAGGGGTCTCTTCTTGAAAACTAAGTGTTCACCATGACCTACTAGTGGTCAGCCCCTGGGTGTTTTTTTTTTTTTTTTTTATTGTGGAGTTGTGAATTAATTGTGGGTTAGTTGCTGGAATAAAGGGCGTTTGATTTAGTTGATTTTTTTTCTTTTTTTGAACTTTTACAGGGAATCCTTTTATCTATTTTAGTTATCTTTGCTATTCTTTAGGTTTTCTTTCTTAGTGAGTGGGAAATTAATAGTTTTTTTTGTTTTGTTTTGTGAGTTTCTTTTTTCGTAACTTTTGTATTTGAGATTGGTCAAGCAGGAAATGGATCATTCCTTCGAGAAAGCGCAAACTTTTAGCAAGGTGTTTGAAGAGAGCTAGAATCATGGCAGAAGTTTGTCCAATCCAAGGAATACAGGATGGCGACTAGTCTCAATCAGTGCTCACATTTATTGAGATTATTACTAGTTTTCTAAATGTTAAGGGAATTGCAGATGTCAGAGAGGCATTCACATTAACTGAGTCTCTATTAGACTTTACGAATGGGGATTTAAGTCTTCGTTGTCGTGGTCATTAATTTGCCAGTTGTAGGATTTGGTTAGATCTCCAAGAATTTCTTAGGACAACCTATAGGTCTGAAGAGTGCAGATATTTTGTCTGTGGTTTTATGTAAAACCACTGGGAGTCAGCAGACTATGGTTGATTTTAGCTCTTAACTTCTGTAGCCGCTGGAGACTTATTAGAGAAATTGAGAGGGTCGGGATGAGTAAATCATGACACTATTTCCTTGGATCATTTTCAGAAATTGCGTTTTTCTAGGCTCGTTCACGATGTCCCTGAAGCTGTAGTAAATAGTTTGATAGGAATATAGACTCTATGACTGATGAGGTGTTAATTTTTTCTCAGTTTCGTAGCATATGCCTAAATGACCGCCAATTGTTAGCACTTTTGCTGATGGGGTTTCAGAGAACCTATCACAAGGGGATTCAGTATTTGCATCAGGTGCTTTATGCAGGATAGAGAGCCTAATGCTGCCTACAGTGGCATTGTTGCCAAACTTGATAGCAATAGGAAATTTGTGGATCAGGTGCCACGGTTCATTTGTTTTAATTGCAATAGGATAGGGAACATAAGAGGTTTTGCCGAAGTAAATAGTGTGGTAGTTGTAAAAGTTCTGATTACCCTGGGGGTCTTGATTCTTTCCAATGGACTTTATTTATTTATATAGAATGGGCATGTCGATGTTCGAATGAAGGTGTTTCAGTTTCTATATAACCGAAGATGAATTTTAATGTAATGTGGTTTAAACATTTTGGGATTGGTTTTGTTTAGTTTTCCACGAGTTGCTGGAGAACAATCCGTTCTCTACATAAGGCTTCTCTGGGTTTAATTTTCGTTTGTCATTAATTCACTGACTTATTTAATCCATTTTTCCTGGTTTTTTAGAATAAAGTCTATTTTTGTGACTCGGTGTTTAAATCCGTTGCCTACACTAATTTAGAGTTGCCTCTGTGTGTATTAAAAATGTTCTTTCAGGTTGACCAATGCTACCGCTACGACGTTGCCCAGGTGAGCTATTCCTCAGGTAATATATATATATATATATATATATATATATATATATATATATATATATATTATATATATATATATATATATATATATATATATATATATATATATATGTGTGTGTGTGTGTGTGTGTGTGTGTGTGTGTGTGTGTGTGTGTGAGTAAGTGTGTGTATTAATTCGTTTATTTGAGCCATCTTATATTTTCACTTCATTCATTTATATGAACTATCTGTCATATTTTGTATAATAATTTTTGAAACAGGAAATGATTTTCAAGTAAGCAAAAGGAAGAAACATGTTAATTTATTACATGTGATTATTTGATTTGGCTTTTGTTTCCTTTGCAGCATTAAATTTAGTTATTCTTGCACGAATAGATAATATAGAACTTCGAAAGATTAATTTCATGGATAAAAGCGGCGACAAATATTGACCTATTAAAAAGGGTTAATAGTTTTATTTCAGAATCTAAATCATCAAAGTCAGGTGCGTTCACAGAGTTATATGAGGGGCGTATATGTACGTCAGTGAAACCATACATAGGAATTTGTAGCCTACACTCAAATAAGAAAAAAAAAAAAGAAAAAAAATAAAAAAACAAAACGAACATGGAAAATTACCGTCGATGTAAACCATCAATGAGAACATATTTATTACTATCTTAAAAAACCTTTAGCTATGAATTCCATATTCTAAATGGTCCGACAAATTAAAAACATTTTTTCTTTTACTACATTAAAAAGAATCCTTTTGTATTTTGGGTTAATATTCCACTGACTAGTAAGTAAGCTGTATATTCAAGTGAAAAACGTGTTCGCTTGTGCGTTTTTTCTTCATTAAAATGCATAATGATTAACAAGTGGAGAGAGAGAGAGAGAGAGAGCGGGGTTGGTTGGGGGGGGAATGGACAGTTTATAAGAGATTCGCGGGCTTGGTGGATGGCGGGGTGGAGGGGGGTGGGTTCGAGGAGAGAGAGAGAGAGCGGGGAGGAGGATGGACAGTTTATAAGTGATTCGGGGGCTTGGTGGATGGCCGGGGTGGGGGTATTGGTGAGAGAGAGAGTGGGGGGGGGGGGGGGGGGAGGACAGTTTACGAAGATTCTGGGGCTTGGTGGATGGCGGGGGTGGGGGTAGGGGTTCGAGCGAGAGAGAGAGAGAGAGAGGGGGTGGGGGGGATGGACAGTTAATAAGTAGTTCGGGGGCTTGGTGTATGGCGGGGTGGGGGGTGTTGTTGGTTCGAGAGAGAGAGAGAGAGAGAGAGGGAAATGGACAGATTATAAGTGATGGCGAGGGTGGGGGAGTTGGTTCGAGAGAGAGAGAGGGAGACTTGCATAAAAAGCAAAATCATGGTTCAATAGGTCATTTATTTCCATCAAAATTGAAACAAAAAGGAAATGTCTGTATAATATGAACATTCATCATAAAACCATACGCTGTTTACCGAATATGAAGTTTTAGTTTTCTGTAAACGAGAACTATTTAGATGGCTATTCACCAGCCCGCGTGAATCTCCCGACCCTGCCTCTCCCCCAAAATCCCCCTTATTAGATGTGGATGAGAGTGATCATAAGGGGTCTGGCGGCTGGCAGACACAAGAAAGTAGACAAAAGAAAAGAACCTCTCGTTTGCCCACTGGACGGAGGCCCAACAATCGTGATTCACCTCGCCCGAAACCTAAGAGAGGATGTCACGTAGTAATTCACAATCTGCGATCATCGGTGAGAGCTAGACGCCATAGTGGAGAGAGTCAGGTCTCTCACAGTCTCCGACCCTCTCATCTCCCACTAACTTCCATACAAAATTAAACATAAATTTGCTTATAAGATTACCTGCCTATTTCAACACCTCGATGTTCTTATAGGCGAGAATTTCGGACCTAATATAATAGTCTCAAGGTACAACCTACTCTGGGACCAACTTCCCTCGGGGGAACTTACGGACACCCCAAGCAGAGTTACTTCTACCGCAAGTGGCAGCCAACCTCCCTAGCGAATGACAGCCACCTCCCCTTGGCTAACCCCCCACCACCCAGATGATCAGTGCCTTGATCTCCGATCTTCGTGAGTAGCCATGGATGCATTAGATATAATCTCTTGGAATATTTTTGGCCTCAAGCGGAACATTCCCCTCCTAAACATGTTCTGCAAAAACTTCAAAGGCATCATGCATTGCAAGAAACGCTCCTCTGACCACATGCCCTTGTCGTCTGCGACTCAATACATGAAGACTTCAGAGCCTTCTCGACTTCATCGATGCAAGTTACAGCACAAATTGTAGCTGGCCGCCCAAAAGAGGACCTTTCTTTCCTGTGGCACAAATCATTAGACAACATGGTAAATGTTTTGACCGATAGGAGTGACAGATTACTGGGGCTTCAAGAAACAGTAGGGGGTTCTAAGATCATAATAATCAATATCTATACGCCCTAGGAAATTAACAATAATTTTTGTCAATATTGCATGATCCCAGGTGAGATACAAAGTATTATTCGCGATTCTCCAGCATATATGTATAATCGGGGACCTCAATTCTCACCCCACAAAACAATTTTATAACAAACTTACTCGCTTCTGTCAAAATCATGATATCCAAATTAACGAAGTAATACTCCCCCCACTTATTCCTATGTGCAAAATAGAATGGACACAATTACAACCTCCTGGCTCAACAATTGCATCAAATCTCTACAACTTCACAATTCTATTATGTCATGCAATATTCGCTACGGTCTTGCAACGGGCTACGATCACATCCCTTTAAAGGTGTCATTCACTACACCATCCCTCCTTTCCGTGAAGTTCCCCCTAACTGATCGCCCACCAGTTGTAAACAGGGATTTTAAAAACCAACAGAAAACCAGAAACTTTAGGGTGACCACGGAAACCGTGTTGCCGTCAATAGTTCAACCAGCAGACGCCTTACTTGGTACTAACACAAATTGTAGAAATGACCACCAAAGGAGGAGCCTGAAAGAATTCTAATCGAACATAATTTCCACTATGCTTGCTTCCAGAAGGGCTACCTTTAGATTTTGTCAAGGTAATATACCTGGATGGAATGACATAGTTGAAGATCTATGTACTTATTAACGAGAAATGTTTTTACTATGGAGGCAAAATGGTAGCCCAAGGAAAGGACACTACATTACTAATGAGACAGGCAAGAGCACAGTTCAAACTTGCTCTTAAGCACTGCAGATTAAAGGAAAAGCAACTAACAGCCGAAACAACGACTAGAAACTTAGAATCCACTGATTATCTTCGTCTTTGGAAAGATCTCCAGTCCTTAAATCACAAAACTAAAAAGCTATCACAGAAAGTAGGAGAAGCAGACGGTTTCGAGGCTATCGCAAGTATTTAAGGTGATCACTTCAGCAATATCCTAAATTGCATAAACGATCAAGACTCCTGGAGGGATGTAGATAACCTCCTTACTGATAACATTCAATTTCATTTTGCAGGTCTTATTAAGCCAGGTAACATCAGTGATGCCATAAACAGCCTACCTAATAATAAATTGCCCGGCTGCGATGGTCCTCCAAAGAAGCTTTCAAATTCTGTCACCCGATGATTTACATTTTGCTAGCTGCCCTATTCAATGCGTGAATAATTCACCAGTTTCTTCCAGACTCCCTACTCTTAGTTCACTTGGTTTCATTAATCAAAAACCAGCTAAAGGATGCAGCTGACCCTGGCAATTACCAGTCGATTGCAATCACAACGATCACGTCGAAGATACTTGAGTCAGTTCTTTTAGCGATACTTCTCCCCTTTTAACACACCACTGACAACCAGTTCTATTTACAGCAAACCACTCATCCGAAACCTGTATCTACTTACTGAAAGAATTGCTGAACTATTACCTAACAACAGCCTCTCCTGTTTTCCTTTGTTTTGTGGATGTGAGAAAAGCATTTGACAGAGTAAACTACCTGAAGTTCTTCCTGAAGCTGCATGAAAGACGCACACCTCTATGTTTAATTGGCATTTTATATTGCTGGCTCTCCACACAGCAATTCTTTGTCAAATGGGGTAACGCATTATCATACACCTTCGGCTTCCTTGATGGGCTTCGGCAAGGGGGCATTCTCTCAACATGCATGTTTAATACGTACACAGATGCCCTGAATGTCAAACTGAACTCACTCCCAATTGGATGCACTGTCAATGAAACAACTATAAACAACCTCGGTTACGCCGAAGATTTGGTTCTGATTTCCCCTTTAGTGCAAGGTCTCCAACCACTCATCGACACTTGCCGCCAATATACAGCGGAAATTGATATCCTGTACAACGAAACCAAGACCCAGTGCATGTCGCTGCTCCCAAGATCGCTTAAGCAATTGCAGAACCACAAATTTTCCTCGGCATTCATTGGCTGGAATTTGTGAACGAATTTCCGTACTTGGGTCACATTATCACGGACGACTTAAAAATCCTGAGACGTGAAACTGCTGTTCTTCCGCTCGTATCACTACAGTATCTATGGGTGCTCCCTCTGGACGAACTATACCCGAGAGACCATGAGACGCATCACTGTTGTGCAAAATTACATTTTGAGACGACTCACAAACACTCCTCGCTACCACTCCGCCACACAGATGTTCATAGAAAACTGCCTGGACAACTGAAAAATCATTTTTAAGCGAACAATGTCCAGCCTAATAACCCGAGTAAGAGACAGCAGCAATTAGCTCATACAAAGCATCCTAAGGAGTGAAGCAAGAAAATCTAAATTTTGGAAAGATGGAAAAATGAGGCGCTTGTTCCCTAACTAAATTAATCTCTGTCTCGGTAAGGTGTCATCTGCAGAATCTGTCATTAGTATTATAGTTCTGTGGTTACTGTTTTCACTGGTATTTTACTTTTGCATTATTACTATGAATATTATCAAGTTAGAATTCTTCTACAGTCAATTTCTGTATTTAGCCGCCTGGACCTGACTACTGGAATTCAATTTATTTACTGTGTACACTTACGATTATAACTCTCAATGTTTTTTTTATTCTCAATATTATTATTGTTATTACCAGAATTATGATTACTCTCTTATTTACTACTTCAGCGACTGTATGGTTATTGCCGTTTATTCATTTTTTATCATGTTATCTCATGCATCTAGATTGTGTATGTTACTGTCTGTACTTTGTGTATTCCTTGTATATAGCCCAGAGTGACAATAAAATTTATTATTATTATTATTATTATTATTATTATTATTATTATTATTATTATTATTATTATTATTCTGTCCGTCTGCACTTTTTCTGCCCGCCCTCAGGTCTTAAATGCTACTGAAGCTAGAGGGCTGCAAATTCGTATGTTGATCATCCACCCTCCAAACATCAAATACGTCTGCCAAATTGCAGCCTCTAACCACAATAATTTTTATTGTTTTTAAGGTTCAAGTTATGCATACTCATACGTCTGGCACCACTATGGGTTTCAGCAGCACAGGCTACCACCTGACCGTGGCTGAGAGTTTCACACATTATTATACGCTGGGCAGAAAACTCGATTGCCCCGAAACTTGGATAGACTTGATGATGCTTCTTTCCAATTTGCATCTAAATTAGTTACTGCTCTGTGCGTTGAATTACGTAGAAAGCAGAATCCTTATTCTCCTCTCTTAATAAATCCTTCGTCTGTCTGCGTAAGGGTCATCCTGTGATGGTTACCTGATTGTAACAAATGTTACATATAAACTACCATGACCAAGGACACCATATACGGTATTGACTTCATATGCATATTTATATGTGTGCCACAACAACTAGTTCTGACGCTCATTTCTAAGAGTGCTCCAACAACTAGATCTCATGGTATTCCAGCTAAAGAGACGGATATAAGATGAAGAAGGAATTCGAACTATAAGTTTCGAGTAATTCATGGTGTCAAAGCTCACCACGAATGCTTTTCTTGACCCATGCAAAGCATATAAAATGTCAGTTTTAATAATGGCATCATCATAATTACAAACGCCAGCTTTCAAGGCAGTGCGACGCAATAAGTTTAATGTCATACAGAAGTTATTTGGATTCATGGACGACATGAACACAAATAATGAGAGGGAGACTTTTTAGTAAAACTCTCACAAGAAAGAATACACAACCTTCGCCGTCGTTATTCAGGTAACATACAGAAAACTAATAATTATTTTTATTGTTTTCCAGAACATGAACCCTGTTCATATGGAACAAGCCCATTTTGAAAGAAGTAATGGAAAGTAACAGGATGTACAGAAAGAAGAGATTAGGAATCAGAAAGTAATAAATTAACAAAAAATAATGAATAACGAAATGAAAATTTAAGTAAATTATTGAAAGGTAATAAGAATTGTTTTAGTGGAGTAATAATTCTAACTTTTCTTGAACCTTTGAGGCTCCAGTTCCACATCTTCAGGAAAACTGTTCCACAGTCCAACGGTGTAAGGAATAAAGGACCTCGGAAACTAATAAGTTCGACAGCGAGGCACTTTTACTGTGTATTGGTGCTGCTGTTCATAAAATCTGGTTGCTATCAGCAGGAAAAGATAATCAGGGATCAATTGTGTGAGAGTAGCAGGCCTCTGTTAATTAAATTATGAAAGATTGACAAACAAGAAACCATCTGTCGATGGTAAGCGAGACACTTTATCT
This sequence comes from Macrobrachium nipponense, assembly GCF_015104395.2. Lineage (NCBI taxonomy): Eukaryota > Metazoa > Arthropoda > Malacostraca > Decapoda > Palaemonidae > Macrobrachium > Macrobrachium nipponense. The sequence goes on from NC_061109.1 coordinate 32,138,489, forward strand.
AAAACAGATAAGTCTCTGGCAGGAGCAGAATCTACGCAGGAGAACAATATTCTAGTAAAGGAACGATAATTGACCTAAAGCAGGTTGCAATGATGATATCACTGTTATAAATATATGAGACCTTCAGTACAATACTTACATAATTTCAGTGCGGCATTTGGTGAAACTTTCATTAGATGTTGCTCGAAAGAAAGGTGAGAGCCTTAAGTTACATCTAGTATAGTATTACCTTCAGACTCATATAGCAGCGCTCTCCTACCTGAAGGGGGAATAAAGAAGAAAATCTGTACGATATCTACTAAACAATGTTTTTTTTTTTCTTACTCGAATTCAGCCTCATTCCCCACCAACTACAACATTAACTAATTCGCTCTGTGTCACGGCTGATACTAAGGGGAAAAAAATTCCAATGTAAAATCTTGTTGGAGAGGAGAGAGCACCAAATGTCAAGATTGCATCTTTCTTAATGTAACCAGACATTGTAACAACCAGGCAGAATAATCAGGGTCTCCTGACTTCAGTCTTAATATATTTCCAATAACTAGGAATTTAGTTGAGACTCTCTTCTCTTACCTCTTTTTCTAGCCTCGCCAACCACACTTTCATCCAAACTAATAAGTGTGGACGACAGATTCACTTCCCTCGTCAAAGGAAAAGAGTTTTTAGCTCTGCTTTCCATACACCAACCAACAGAGAGACCCAAACGGTGTGTTATTTGTCCATGAGAGCTTGCCATTTAATTTCCTATTATAATAACTTTGTAGGAGCCCTCCCCTAGTTTAGTTTCCTGCTTGCCGATTCAAGGTTTTTTTTTCTTTTAGTTTTCAATAAACCCATCACGGAGATATGTAAGCAAACTTCAGGTAAAAATCCATTCTGGTATATGCAGAGAACCATAAAAGGAACAAAGGGATAGAAACTGAGGTAGATTGAAATTTAGAGAAAGATGGTTTGAAGAAGATTAAAATGGGCAGAATATGGACAGCGAGTGGGGAGAGATAGACAAGGATTAAATGGAAGGGAGGGTTTATAGAAACATGGCAAGAATAACAAGACATGGAATAAGTAAATGCAAAAAACCTGATGACGAGAGACGCAGGAGGGGGAAACGCAAATAGTGAAAAGGGTAGATGACAATGCACCGGGAATAAGCCAAAGTAGGGGAGATGGGAAGAGGGGATAATTGAGAAGGAAAATATTTATGAAAGGAAAACGCGAATTAGTTCAGCTAGTGCAATTAGACAGGAATTTATAGGAAAACAAAGTTGCCACTTTTGTTAACTGCTTGTTCTATATTAAGAAAATTTTTATTTCTAATATCTATGGTCGCAAGATTTCAGATATAAACAAAAAACAGGAGCTAAAACGAATGCATTTTAACATATGTGTGATGTATAACTCGCCGCTATTCACCATAGACTTCAAGCTAACGCAATTTAGTGGGTTGTTAAGTCAAAGAAAAATGGTGCCTATAGCCAAAAAACACTGTAGGTGACTCCAGTGAGGTATCAAACCAGATACTCGAGTAATCGTAAAAAATATACGAAAAACAGTTGGAGCATTAGAATATTATATTTAAAAATCAGTCAGAATAGGGTATGAGTGGTAGCTGATGGGATGAAAAGAATATCATTCTGCTTCCTGATAGCTGACCAAACTTTGTATGGACATCAATGTGATGCTTTTATGCCTAATGAATGCTTGTCAAATGAGCCAATCTCTGATCATTCTCCTCTCCTCTCTCTCTCTCTCTCTCTCTCTCCTCTCTCTCTCTCTCTCTCTCTCTCTCTCTCTCTCTGTCCCCGATAGTGTATAAAAAATGTATAAAATAAACACTGGCTATAGAAATGCTAATTTTAGAAAAAGAAATTGATTGATAAAATAATGAATGATAATAACTAAAGCATTAAGGGAGTGCTAAAAGGACTTTGTATCTGTAGGACAAGCAATCTTTTCTTTTCACCCAGCCATCAGCCGTTTTCTATTCTCTTTCGTTTTTTTTTCTGATGGCTATAATTTTTGTTTTTTTTTCAAAAAATGGATACTGAAAAGCTGATGTATTACTCTTGCAAATTTTAGCCCATCATATTTCCGCAGAAAATGATGGAATATCTCAATCCTTCAGACGAAATCTGAATACCCAGACTGATCCCCTCCTGTCAGTTACCTCAACCTGCCACTCACATGATTATAGTCCGCGGTTTACCTTTCTAAAAAGAAACAAACTTTGGAGAGTTACATAGATATT
>NC_061109.1:32158236-32163236 GCF_015104395.2 Macrobrachium nipponense
GCTGTAGAAAACCTAACTAGAAATTTCGATAGTTTGTAGGACGGTGCTTTAAAGGAGGACAAAATGGCTCTTAATGGTATTCCACTTTTATAAACCTTTGGTAGTCCGTAAAATATTGATGGTGAAGGCCCACTTACAAACAACTTGTTATATTCTTCTTCACTAATCGAACTATTCTTTCTGAGCTTTCTAAATTGGTAATTGAACTTGTCTCCTGCATTCAAGTTTGTTTTATATATATCTTCTTGAGGACACTTCATAAATTTTGAATTGTCAGAGAGAACAGCTTCATTCTTTTCGACATTATCGGCTCTGTTTAATATAATAATGCCGTTACTCTTATCGGGCCTAGATATTACAATGATTTTATTAGTTTTAAACGCAAAACGAAAAACCTGGGAATTTTAGTGATAATGCTTTTTACACAATTCACGCACTCCCCAAATTCTTTTATAGACGGGTTGTTGTCTCAGTCGGTAGAGCAAGTGTTCGAAGCACAACAAAATGAACTTCATGGGGTACTTGAACAGTGGGAGACAGAAGTTCATTCCTAGTGATAACATAAACTTTTCTCTGCAGCTGAGTACATCGTTGGAGCAATTGTAAATGCACTTGTTCTCATTGTTACGGTTTAGGTCGAATGATCCTCCCCAGTTGACGAACTTCATTCTATTCATTATACCTCAGGAGGGAGTTTTGAATAACATTTTTCACATGAGTAAAATCAAGATTGCCAAGAGCATTCCTGACGCGGTCCTCGTTGAAGGCGATATCCTGCTTCAGTCGGGCAGACTGCCTCCTTTTGTGGTCGACTTCTTGCAACAAAAGAGTGTTGGTAATCCTCATAAGCGGGCGATTGGGTGTGGTTCATTCTATACACCTTAAACCTTAAAAATTTCAGCATAATATTCTGGGAAAAGCATCTTTTCAGAAAGTCCACGTCCAATGAAACCTTTGGCTCTTGCTTTGCCAGCTTTTCCCATTTCCGTACGCTTCTGGTAGTGTGGGCATCATATCTTCTTCGGATTACAGTGAGAGGAGACAGATGTTTTGGAAATCTCAATCTCAGTAGGAAAAGAAGAGCGTAGGATAAGGGACACCACATTTTATCTGCGAGGCGTTTCATTGTTTCTTCATAACAAGTATATAGAATGAACCTCACCCAATCTCTGAATACACACACACACACACACACACACAGATATATATAATATATATATATATATATATATATATATATATATATATATATATATATATGTATATATATATATATATATATATGTGTATGTATGTATGAATATGTGTGTGTGTTTGGTTGTATGCGAGCTCACATGTTAGCACGTGTGTATGCTGTTACATTTGCAGCTGCAGGAAGATTTACTCGCACATTTCTGAGAGAATATGTCCCGATACGCTACGTTTTAATTTTACTAGTCAAACAAAAACGACTGCATCTGCGTATAAGCACCTTCCTAATAATATTTACTCTACTACTGCCCCAGCACTTTGTATACATTAGTCCCCTCTGCTATATTCGCCCCTACATTTGGAGAAAAGTTTGTTTAAATGTTTCCCCGAGCGTGTAAATGACCCCCTGAAATACGCTGTGCTTCCTCATATAACTGGGCCCTCTCCCTCACCCCCGCCCCCTGCCCCCGCCGTTTTACTTAATATTTAATGCCTTACAGTGAACACCTTGTAAGCCTCTTGAATATACGTTATAGTGGCAGTTACGTCTCTCTCTCTCTCTCTCTCTCTCTCTCTCTCTCCTCTCTCTCTCTCTCTCTCTGTAATTCCTTTTCTTTTCAGGAAATAATTCATTATCAAAATAAAACGTATTCAGTAAATCCGAAAGCAAAATAATATATTCCCCCTCTTAAACTTAAAAAATAGAACATTAACTACTAAATATTCTTTAATTTTTGTTGTTGTCAGTCGTCGTTCAAAATAAAAGAAATACAATGTTGGTTACACTTTGGTAAAGAGAGAGAAACGAGAACGATATAACATGATATATTATGGTTACAGACAAGGAAGCAATAAGCCAGTTAGGGAACTTTTACTGGCTAACTTTTCGGCAGTTTCGTGTGAATTGTATATAAGGTAACGCCCTATGAAAACTATATATCTATTGCTTGTTAAATGTATAGTAGTGAAGGACTTAGAAGTGGCGTTGAGTAAAAATAATAGAATGCGGAATTAAATAAAGTTTCAAGTTGACGATCAATCAACAAAAAGAGAACAGATTTCCATGAGTGTGTTTTGGAAGAAATTTCTTGTCACAGAGGGTGTGAAGCCTTATTTAGGAAATCAAAATAAATAGTAATAGCTAAATCTCAAAAAAACTAAAAACAGATTTTTATTATTACTGCTGAATAAAGTGAAAAGAGTAAAAAGATACAAAACAGTTATAAGGTATTAAAGGGTTATTTGCATATTACGAAAAAATTCGTGTAAAATCGAAAAAAAATGGTCACCCAACTGCGAAACAGACAAAATGCTACACGATGAAGGGAGTGTTAAGGCGATTATTGTTGTAAAAAGAGAGGAAAGAAAAATACAACTATAATGACAATGAAAATAATGATAAACCTTAACAAAATAAATAAATGAATAAAAGTGAAGTCTCGGAATACAGCCGGTCTGGGGTACATTAATATAATTTATGTCTCGCAGGAATTGTTCAAAAGAAAGCAATAAGATAGAAGTGGGACTTTCATGTATCATATAAAGATCTTCGTTTAACGAAATAAGAATTGATCTTTCATATCGAGTTTCGATATCTATAACATATTACCGTTCGTGTATTCAATAAATGACATACATGCATACATACATACATATTTACATACATAAATATTTACATACATAAATATACAGAAATATTCATAATTGTGTCGTACAGAATATTAGCATATTAATGATCACTTATCGACTGGAAATCATTTAGAGAGGAAGAAGAATGAAAAAATTATATTTTTCTTCATCAGCAAAATAGTCAAGCTGAAAGTTGTATTCGTACAAAAAATATTTAGTTATAATAGTTATATTTAGGTGTAATTAATCCATTATAAATGTATTCATCCTCTTTACGTTCCCCCATTGTATGAGTTTTCTATCCGGTGCTAAGAAGTTGATTTTAGTTTAGTTCTTTCCTTTGTTGATTTTTTTGTCTAAGTATGCTTGTATGGGAAAATAGGCTTATGCAAAAAAAAAAAATAAAAAAATAAATAAATAAATAAAAAGAAATATATGTTGAATCTGGTGAATGATCAGCAACTAACAAATAGTTAGATTTGGTTATTGTAGGAATGTAATACCTGAGGGGAGGGGGTGGGTTCCCGCCCTGATAGAGGTTTGAGGTCATCAAACATTCTGATTTTTCATTCAAAGGCCAATGGATATAGATAGTCTGATGCAAGTATTTCCCAAAGAGCCGAAGAAAACTTGGTGAAAGAGAAAAAGAAAACGCCCCAACTTAGCACTGGAACGATGGAAGTTATACGAGTTACAGAAACAGATGTAGGAAGAGGGCTCCAAGGTAACGGTGTAGAGGAGAGAAGCAATCATCAAAAAGTACCATCTGTGACTAATGATATCCACACAGTCAACGAAGATACCCGTTGGCTGCTGCACAAATTCTACGTGAAATGGGCAGTGAAATGGCACCAGCAGTAGAAAACAGAATAAAAGGCAAATAGACGGGAAAAAAGTATTACAGCCATGGCTACACTTCCTTTCCATCAGCTTTTCAGTAACCACGTCTTTCTCTTAATAAGTGACACCATCGTGTACTGCGCTTCGATGTAGAGGTCACATAGCATTATATTATGCATTTATAAGGTGTCAGCCTTTGCTTTTTATATAGATACGAGCTTGTTGGTGCGTGTAGAACTCGGCGCAGCTGTCTCCCCTACACTACCGAATCCCCGGCATGGACAAACAAGTTTGTAGGAGGAGGGTAGATGTCTCCCATACCCTCCAGTTCCCTTACCTACCATACCCCACCTAGGCAGGACAAACAGGTTTGCAGGAGAATGGATGTCTCCCCTGCTCTCCCGTTCCCCTACCTACCATGCCCCTCCTGGTCCGAACAAACAGGTTTGCAGGAGAAAGGAGAATATCTCCCTTACCTTCCCGTTCAACTACCTATCCAGCCCCCATCCACCATCCCTCCCCCGCCAGAAAAATAGGCTTGCAGGAGGAGAGTGGCTGTCTCCCCTACCCTCCCATTCCCCTATCTACCCCGCCCCTATTCCCCTACCAATCTACCCACCTGGGTAGACAGTCATGTTTGCAGGAGGAGGGTAGATATCTCTTCTTTCCTCCCATTTCCATACCTAACCCACCCCACCTGGGCGGACAAACAGGTTTGCAGGAGAAGGGTAGATGTCTCCCCTACTATCCTGTACCCTTCCTACCACGCCCCCACCCGGAGCAGACAAATAGGTTTGCAGGAGGAGGGTGATGGGTCTCCTATCCTTCTGTTCATCTACCGACCACCCCCTCACCCCGGCCAGTAAACCGGTTTGTAAGGAGGTGGATTGCTGTGTCACTTTTCCCCCTCTGTCACCCAGGGGAGGACAAAGAAGATCTACTCGGATTTTATTATTACAGGTAGATACTTCAAGGACTGATCATAAAATCTGAACAATTGAATCCTGTCGTGACTCTTTTCTCATCTTAGTTTCACTTTAGGATCTATAGCGACTGTGATATGTGTGAGTTGTAAATTCGAGCACCAATCGTTAACATCCTTTTCCATGAATATGCATTTGAATTTTTTTTTCAGAATGGCAATTATTCTAGGTATTTATATCGCCCCGTTGCACTCATAATGATATAATTCATTTTCAATTAAATTAAAAGCTACTATTAGTTATGCGAGTATACCAGGATCCCTTACCTCAGAAAAGCGACAGTGACTAGACGCATTCGAAAGATGAGCGATGTCCACTAATAAAAGGAAATGAGGGCGCCATTTGATCTAGTGGCGA
>NC_061109.1:32165736-32178236 GCF_015104395.2 Macrobrachium nipponense
ACCTTGGCTACGGTTCATGAAACTCTGCCACGACATCGTGGTGGCCTGCGTTGTAGGCATCTACATCGTTGCCAAACGAACGATCAGACTAACATTAACCTAAAATATAATAAAACCTACTGACGCTAGAGCAGCGGTCGCCAACCGGTGGTCCATGAGTAAATCTTGATGGTCTGCAGAAAAATCGGGACATTATTCAAATTCTTATGTTTTCTTAATGCTCTTCAGGCAACCTTGATACAAACTGCACAGAAGACAGAGAGACCAGTGTCACCCATTTAGCATTTTTAATACTAGATGTAGCATTTTAGGGCGATTTAACATTAAAAATTTGGATCCAGCATTTAGCAGAAAAAACCAGCGTTAAGTAACTAACAGCATTATTAATTACAATAAATTAAACATTATAAATATGAATTTATCCTAATGCAGTATACATCAAATGGAAATCAAATAAATGTATTTACCCTTTTTTTTTATTCATATTAGTGGTCCCGAGAAATTTAAAATCATACATTTAGTGGTCCACGAAGTTCGAAAGGTTGGCGACCGCTGCGCCAGAGCTCGGCAATTTGTTATGGTGATTGGAGGGCGGATGATCAACCTACCAATTCGTAGCACTTTAGAGTCTGGGAGCGGACACAAAAATGTGGAGGGACTGACGAATAGCAATCTCAATAGTTTTCATTTACAGAAAACTATAAGGCTACCTGTATTTTTAATGAATATGTGTTGTATACGTTAACATTAAATGGAGTTTAAACAAATATCAAGCACAGCAGAGAGCAAAAGCTGGAGTAGCAAATAGCATGCAATTTCAAACGAATATTTAAGTTACGTGTGCGATTTAATTATGTTTTACAAATTATTTTCGTAAAGACTATACATTTCATTTATGACACCTATTCGTTTGTATCTAAAACCATAGTAGATTCACACCTACCATACATTTCGTGGCCTAGGTCAGTCCCTTACAACGCTCTGATTGGTTGTTGATAAGCCAATCACAGGGCTGGAAATTCTGTCTCTCTCTCGAGTTCACATAGGAAGGATGTATGTTCCACCTCTCCTGAAAGACGTATACCGCAGGAGAGGTGGAACATAGCTCCTACCCATGTGGACTCTCGAGAGAGACTGAGAGTTTCCAGCCCTGTGATTGGCTCATCAACAGCCAATCAGGAGCGTCGTAAGGGACTGTCCTAGACATCAAATGCACGGTTGATGTGAATCTACTATAGTAGCCAAGTAATTCATTTTCCTAAAATACTTTTTAGGAAAGCAAATGCGACGTAGCCATATTAATTTTTATCAAAACATTTCGGATATCATTTAAAAACATATTTCGGCCTCTGCAATACACGGTCGACACCGCTAAACGAATCTTTTCAAGCCCACTTACCCAGAGAGTGTAGGATTTTCACTTAGTTCTGACTGGGAATTCATATGCTAATGTAGTTGAGAGTGAATGAAGTTACTCCTCACATACCACGGTAAACCAACACGCGTGCAATGCAGCTTTAGAGACTCTGAATGGGATGTGGAGACTATGACAAAGTAAAAAACCTCAATAACATTTGGGTTTTGCCGCTGTGAAAATAATCTTTTTTACTAATGCAGTATATAGGTTATTCTATCATTTTCAGTATTTATGATTTTTCTGAAAGTGAAGTGGTGGAGAATTATGTTCCTCAGTACCTTAAATTGCACTATATTTTTATGGAACCAATAAACAACAAACTCAATATTAAAAGTAAAAACATAAAGTTTATATTGTTTTGAAAAATGTTGAAGCATCTTTTTATCTATTTTGCTCTATGCATTCGAATAAATTTACTTGAATCTGTATTTCATATAGTAATCTAATATTTCACAAACCTTTTTTATATAAATTTGTTTATTACCAAGATAGAAGACGACCTATGATGTTTTACGAAATATAAATTTATTCTATTTTCACGAATAAGTCATATTTCTGAAAGACGTTCAGAGAATCAACACATCTACAGTAGTGTCTATCGTCGAAATATTGGGTAAAAACCTTCGAATATTGTGTTTAAATGAGATGGAACACTCATACTTGATTATATTCCGTCCAGTAGCTTTTTGTCATACACACATATAAACACACACACACATATGTTACCTGCACACTGAATAACGTTAATAATTAAAATTAGGGTTCAACGGACTTTTTCACAAACAGAATGGAATGTGGTACAGAACAGTCGCGAGTGTTGTGGAAAAGCTTCAAGATATCAGTGAATACTTTGGGTGGTTGAACGGCAAAAAGCCTATTTAGCAAAACATTGTCAAGCCTCTGAGGCGAATGCTGTGGGTGTACATGGAGCTCAGGTAAATAAGGATGCTGAGGTTCATATGGGTGATAATGGGGGTAATACTGGTGTTTATAATGGTGATATTGGTGATATTAGTGATAATATGACTGATATTGGTGATACTAATGGTGATACTGATACTAACATGGGGGTTATGGTTGATGGTATAGGGGATACTTATCATTACAATGCAACAATATGGGTGATATTCATGTGGATGTGGAACATGGGGTGAATAACCATTGACAGGAGAGTGCTGTGTATGACGGTCGTGTATACAAAGGGTTTTTATCAGAGAATGCCATTTTAAATCCAGGTACAATGACTATGGTGAAAGTCCGGTTGAAGAAAGTGAAAATGCCCAAGAGGTGTGTATAATTGAGGACAGCGAAAAGTTAAAAGGTGTCATTAGCAAGGCATCAGTAAACAAGGTATGGAATATAAGTGTTACATGGTTGAATTGTTACATTGTAATGATACAGTTAGGAAGTATCAAAAGTATACTTATGTGGTAAACTTCCAGGATTGGAGTGGGGATAATGGTTCAGTGGCTATTGTAGAGGGGAAAACTTGAGTTGAGTTTTCAGAGGCAGAAATGCAAATGAGGAGGAAAATCTTTAGGGATCACTTAGCTAATGCGGACTACAAGGAGCATATAGAAGCTTTAAACGAAGTTTTGCATGAATTTTGGGATATTGTGGCTCTAAAAGGGGATAAATTAGGGCTGATTAAGGTGATAGAACATAAGGTGGATGTATAAAAGGGGACCAAACCCATCTTTATTCCCTTGTACCGTATACCCTACAAAATCAGGAAACAGGTAAAGAAAGAGGTAAGTAAATGGGAGGAGGAAAGAATGATTAGACCCAGCGTGTTCCCGTACAACTTCCCCTTGTTAGCGGTGCCTAAGAAGGACGGTTTACTCCTAGTATGTATAGATTTCTGTAAATTGAATGAAAAGACAATTCTTGATATTCTTCAATGGACCTTATGCTGGAAGTTTTGCAGGTTACTCTTAGTGAAGATAGTCAGGAATTTACTGCATTCTCATTGCACAAGGGACATTTCGAGTTTATGAGGATGCCTTTTGGTTTATCAGGTAGTCCTATGACTTTTACGAGGTTGGTGAACACAGTTTTGTATGGGTTTTTAGAAATGAATGTCTTTGTGTGCATGGATGATATATTCATTGCAACAGATTCAATCGAGCATCACATGGAAGTGCTTAAGCTAGTTCTTAGGCGATTTAGGTTAGCGGGTTATAAAAATCAAGTTAGTCAAGTGTGATTTCTTTAAGGAGCCGATTGCATATTTAGGTCATGTCATATCTAAAGAGGGAGTTAGAGTTAATGATAATAAAGTCAAAACAATTGCTGATTTTCCTGACCCTAAGTTTTTTTAGAAGGTATGTGAAAGGTTTTTCTGTCTTAGTAGCTCCTTCAACAGATGTGTTGCGGGAGTATATTCCGGTTTTGAAATTTCAGGATTTCAGCAAATCTTTCACACTAGTGACTGATGCCAGTCAGGAGGGTATAAGTGCTTGCCTTACGCAGAAATTTGAAGGGAAATTCCATCCAATAGGTTATTATAGCAGGAAATTTAAAACAAATGGTTGCAATGAAAGATTAATGGCTACCATGGATAATGAAGCTGCTACCATAGATAAAGAAGCCTATGCAGTAGTATCAAGTTTGGTTCATTAGAAAATGTTAATGAGGAATAAAGTAGCAGTTCTTACAGACCACATGCCATTATTAGATCTTTTTAATAAGCCAGATCTGTCACCTAAAAGAACTCGATTGTTCCTAACAATTAGAGATGTTCATGCAAAGCTCAAAATACATAGAGAGCAGACATACTATGGTAGCAGATGTCCTTAGTAGAAGTTTTTAAAATAAGGAAGGATTTCAAGCTGGGGTGGTTGATAAATGGGGATTTTATACAATGGGAAGGTGAAGATGAAATTTTGACAGACACAAGCGTTCTTAGCAGTGAATTAGCCAGGAAAGGTTATAATTTGCCTTTTGCAGGTTTGGAATTAGAGGGTAATCTGTTTGTTAGGAAAACTAAATATAAATCAAATGCTTGTGAAAGTAAAGGGGATACAACACAGGTCGTGATTCCAAAAGTCCTAATTCCAGTGGTCGTAGATATAGAACATTGCAAGTTTGTAGGCCACATTTGGGTGTGGAAAAGACGTATAATGAGATGCTTTATAAATATGTTTGGAATAATATGTGGGCAGAAGTGGAAAATTTTGTGAAAAAGTGTACAGTATTTAAAGCTTGCTAACCTGCAAGGGTGACTTCTTGCAAAGAAGGGTCATATCCAATACCAAGTACGCTTTTTCAGAGGGTACATATGGGTATTTGGGGGAATTTCTGTGAATCGGGGTATGGCTACAGGTGTACTTGTTGTAGATACTAAATGAACTGATGAGGGTAGTGGAAATTTTCCCACTAAAGCATAAAACAGCAGAAGAAGTAGTTGTGGCATTTTTCAATGGATTTATATGTCGTTATGGGGTACTGACTGATAATGGTAGGGAATTTGTAAATAAGACCTTGGAGTGCCTGGCGGAAATAATGGGAATACAGAAAATAACAATCCTTCCATACAGACCGGAAGCTAATGGGTTGTGTGAATGAGGAAACAGGAAAGTGCTTGAGTCTCCCCAAAAAACAAGGCGGCAACGATAGGAACTAGGATAGATGATATATATATATATATATATATATATATATATATATATATATATATATATATATATATATATATATATATATATATATATATATATATATAGTTAGGCATAACATTAATACTATGGTCAGTGACTATATTAAAATGCCTCCATTCAAAGCATTATTTGGTTGCCAAGCGCGAGGTACATTTGATTTGTTGCTTATACCATCTCGTGGGGACGATACAATTTAGTCATTAATCTCTATGGCAAAAGAGACATGCTTGTCTCAGCCACAATCTCGAGTCGAAGACACGAGAAATGGTGGAAAGAAGCAATGTAAAAGATGTTAAGGCTGCTGTTGGGGATTATGTGCTCTTGAAGGTCAATGTGGGAAATTAATTAAATTATAAGTTAGGTCCAAAATTTGAGGGTCCTTTTAGGGTCGTTGAAGAAAAGAGAGGAAACCGGTTTTTAGTCTTGGACGAGAAGACAGGTCTGTTTAGATTAATGCATATATCAAAGATCAAGAAGACGGGAAAATGATGAAAATGGTTATGCAGTTTGCTTTCTCTGTTTCACAAATGGATGATGAAATGTGGAAGACAGAGACCTGTAGAGTTTTATGTTTTTGTTCCTCAGTGATATTTAAGATTTTTTTTTCTTTTTCTTCCTTTACTATTTTTCTTATCATGCTCAACTGCGGCGATTTGGTGTAAATATCTATCTAGGCTAAATGTTGTAATAATGCAATAATTTGAGTTGAGAGATATTAGGGGAGTTTTCTGGGGATAGTAAAGGTTGATAACCTTTGGTGTTATACAATGAATAGTATGGTGTTCCTAGAGGATGTGGATAAATGTTCTGGTATTATATATGCTTTTTGATGGTGATGATTTTTGGTGGTTGTGGTATTATGGTTTTTGGCGGTAGTACTGGTTGATTATGGTATTATGGTTTTCAGCAGAGGAACTGGTTCATTGTGATTTTGGGGTTTTATGGCTTTTGGTGGTTATATTCACCGGTGTTATTTTGGTGGTTTATGGGACCCCATTCGCGCTCAGTTTTGTCCACAGACATGTCGAAAGGGGAGCAGCGTCGAAGGGAATGACACGGCCACTGCCTCTTGGACGTGGTAGGGTGAAGACCGAGGTACTTTCCAACAGCGAACTGGAAGCAATGGCAATTTGTTCTATAATTTACGAAAAATTGAAGAAACGTGCTAAAAACAGAAAAAGATGTTAAACTAAAACTTTTTGCTTAAAAGAAACGTTTTCTCGTGCATCCCTATAATTGAATTCAAGTGAGGATGGTGAGGATAATTTAGGGAACTGCTGGCATAATTAAAACTTTACATCAAGAAATCTATATGTACCGATAGACTGACCACCACACTACGGTATTTTGTAATGGGGAGATCTTATGAGGAACTAACGTTTAGTGTAGCAACATTTCCTTAGACAGGCTTGGGAATATCAGTGACCGGTAATAAAGCCACAGGAAAAAAATGTTGTAGAAAAAGTCACAATTTTGGCTTGGAGAAAGAAAAGTTACAGGAAAAATCCACATTAATTTATGGTAACCGGTAATGAGGTTACAGGAAAAAATTCACAATAATGCTTGGGGTTCTTCATCTTTATGATATTTAGTCTTTTGTTTATGTTTTCATGGTCATCCAAGTGAGGTTGTACTTTTTGTTCTCTTTTGTTTTGGTTCATTATCTTTAGTTTACCACAACTTATGGATTACAGCAAGTTTGTTCTTTTTATTCTACAAAGATTTTACCTCACTTTAACCCTTGAGCTCATTTCAATGCTTTTGCTTCATCTTGTGTTAGCACTGGACCAGAATTTGCCTGGGGGACCTTGCCGTGAGCAGGTATAGTCTTTCCTTTTTGTGACGTCTGAGAGACGTGGATCTATCTTTCCTTTGAGGAGGTCGCGCTTTAGTCTGCAGATATTTGGAGGATAGCGGGACATACCTTCCCGTTTTTTTGACGCCTACATACCTCACACTGGATCAAGACAGTTCCTCTTACCAGCCAACATATGTATACCTACAGAAATTATGTATGAAAATTCGTAAAGTAACTAAGCCTACGGGCACAACCAACCTCGTTTCACGGGCAGAACCAGCTCATTTTCAGGGATTCCCTACTCACCCCACCCCCTTTAGAGAGGGGACGGGGGGAGAGGTAGGATGAAACCCCATTATAAACTGTTCTAGGGGTCCCCACTATAACCCTGCCAAGTTTCATGGCCATCGGACCAGCCGTGATTGAATGACAGATGGACGGATAGACATTACGCCCATTGTAGTAAGATAGAATTCTCAGTGGAGATTAACACTCTTAGTGGCCACTTTACATTTGTTAAGTTATCTTAGTTTTATTCATTGTTAGGTTTCTTTCTGGTCGTTATTTTCTCCTTTCTTTAGGGATTTAGGGACCCCCTTATTGAGAAGAATGTCTGTTTTGGTTCTTTAATTAATAGTGTGGGTGTTTTGTTTAACTATTGTATTCATATTGTATGTGATTGATATTCATACATTTTTTGTATTAATAGAGGTTTCGGCAATCATTTCTATCTGCGTTGTGTTTGTAAATATATTATAATATTTTTTACCTTTGGTATTAGTAATTAATTATAACTGGAGAACTCCAGTTATAATTAATTACTTTTATGTTATAAAGGATAGCACATTGAGGATGGTCCGGGTTTACTATGCACGCCTTTGTAAAGGTGGATACATGGATACATATATTATTAAAATTTACACTTGGGGTTCAATATGAAAGATTAATGAGACATTTTGTCCTCTGACATTTTTCCCTGAGTTTTATTTTTTTCTGCGACATTTTTACCTGGATTCGGTATATCATCCCGGAAAGCACTTCTGTTTGTTTTCTTGGTGGCAGTGTCCCGTGAAGCAACTGGATATCTAATACCTTTAGCTTGTTTATTAAAATATCAAAGCGATGTTTTCCCAGTTTCTACCTGAATAACAATTGGATTTCATATTCCATAAGCATGTGGTTTATATAAAACAATCCATTCAGTCCAAAACGACTTATCAACACAAACTTCGCCAGTATTAAAGACTTTCCTGAAGTCATGTGTACCAGACGACACTGAGTATTACCGAAACGATAAATACAGGTCTGCGTCGAAGTAATCACCTTTCATTCACGCATCAATATGTATTTCAAAAACCGCGTCTCATAATGATTGCGCTATTTATATCTCATTTTAAACAAGCCGCTACGAATTACCAGTGCGACAGTGTGTACCGGCCCTTTCACACTATGTTGTACGTAGATGCGACACGCTGTCGGACCTACATGCGACTAGCAGTCGACTATTATCTGTAATGTACCTTTTCACACTATGTCGGTCCGGCAAATTTGCCGGTCCGGCATCGTATTACAGCCGACAGGCCCCACTGGCCATGTCCGGTACTGCACCCAGACGTGATTGCAGTTGGCCATTGACTTCAATACGTGTCTTCACACTATGTGATTTTTTCCTGCATATACGTGCGACAGCAGTAGACTTCCACTGCTTCTGGTGATCGGGTGCATTGGGTATTGAAAACATTTGAGGGATATAAATAGTGTTATTCCCGTTGCTGAATAACCACTGGTTCCATGCAACGAAAAAACACCACCATACAAAATAACAATAGTGTTATTCGTAAATAAGAGAGAACTACAGGTATGGATAGCTTAATTAAGTATAAACTACTGAAAAATTATTTACTAAATGATTTGCTTTTTTTTTTTTTTTATTAATGTTACATATACGTTTTGATACGGAAATTATTAGAAGGTTATCGGCAGATTATTGATATAAAAGAGGACTAAAAACTTTTGATTTCGATATATTAGATTTTTTTTAGAAGTTTTTATAGTTAACACTTACGTTTTATTTACATTAATTAATGAAACAGAGAGAGATATGGATTTTTTATATCAAAGTAAAAGATTTTAGTTTTTGATATAGATATATCAGTTTATACTTTTGATAAATAGAGATATTTCAGCTAACACTTGTTTTCATTTATCCTTATTAATTTCTATATGGACAAACAAATTTACAAGGAAAGGTGCATATTATTTCCTCTTACTTGATGGTAACTGCCAGTTGTTGTGCTGGCGAAATATCATCTCTGAATGTCGCATTTCTTTCAGCAACTGGTCATGCAGACGTGACAAGAGTTCCTCAAAGGTTGTTTTAGACATTCTGAAGTAATTGCAAAATTTATCATTATCTCTCTTCAGCTCCTCGAAAATTGTGGCAAATGCACCGTACAAGTGCCTTTGTGTATTCAAAGTGTACCGACTGAATCCTAGGTTTTCTCTTCTTTTTTCTCAAATGTAATAAATAAAGACAATTTTCTCTTCCAGTCCATCTAGTCACCACTACAGGCTGAGAGCGGACTGCAAGCGCTTGTCAAAAATTTGATCACTTTGTGCGGCAGTCGGACAAATGTACGATTAGCCCAATTTTGTGTCGCATTTAGCTCTGGCACTGCAATCGTATCTAGGTGCGACAAGATTCGCAGAGTGTGAAAGGACCCTAAAATCAACCATCAGCCACATTCACGTACCGACGTCCAACACTCCGCCCACTTTTCTACAAGACTTAGACAGGGTCTGATCGTGAAAAGTGGGCGGGACGTTTGGACGTCGGTGCGTGAATGTGATTGTTTTTAGTTTGTACACACTGTCGCGCAGGTAATTCATAGTGATTTGTTTAAAATGAGGTATCAATAGCGTCTTCATTGTGGGACACTGTTGTATTATAGCTGAAATACATATACGTGCGTGAATGAATGGAGGTTACTTCGATGGAGACCTGTATTAATGATTTCGGTAATACTCAGTGTCGTCTGAGACACAAGACTTGGGAAATTCTTTAATTCTGGCAGATTGTGGGTCGATAAATCGCTTTGGACTGACTGGATTGCTTTTATTAATCACATGATTATGGAATATGAAATTAAAATCTTATTCACACAGAAACTAGGAAAATATCGGTTATGATATTTTAATAAACAAGCTAAAGGTTAGACATCCAGATGCTACACCGGGCACTGCCACCAAGAAATTAACATTATAAGTTATTTCCGGGATGATATTCAAAGTACAGGTAAAAAGGTCGCACAAAAAAAATTAACGGGAAAAATGTCACAGGAAAAAAGTCACATGAATATTTCATAGTGAATCCTAGGGGTAAATTTTAACCCGGTATGTATTCATGTATCCACATTTGCAAATCCGTGTTTAGTAGAAACCCGTTGGGGATTACCGTAAAAAATTAGACAAAAGACTGTAAATATCATAAAGATAATCACACCCAAGAAGTATTGTAAATTTTTCCCTGTGACATTATTACCGGTGACCATGAATTAATGTGACTTTTTCCTGTGACTTTATTACTGGTCACCGATATTCCCAGACCTCTAAGGGAAATTTAAGTCCACATAAGATCTCCCCGTCGCTAAATACCATAGTGCGGTGGTCAGTCTATCGGCACATATAAATTGCCCCATACAAATGTCTGATTTCTTTATATAGAGTGTTATCAATGCCAGCAGTTCCGTGAATCCTCGCCCATCCTCATATAATTATATCATGAACTTGGATGAAATTTGAGTTCATTCATGAGAGATGATGAGAAAACTTTTCTTTTAAGCAACCTGTCTTTTTTTTTCCCCAATAGGTCTTTCTATTCTTAGCACTGAGCGTGAACGGGGTCCCTCGAAAGAAATGACACGGCCACTGACGTTACGACCCGGTCTGGGTAAATTGCTCATTTGCTTCTTGGACGTGGTAAGGTTACTCTCCAACATCGAACTGGAAGCTATGGCAATTTCTGTTATAATTTGTGTCTAATTGAAGACCCGTGCTAAGAATGGAAAGAGATGTTGGACAAAAGACTGGTTGCTTAAAAGAAAAGTTTTCTAATGCATCCCTCATAAATGAACTTAAATGTCATCCAAGTAATTGGTATAATTATTTGAGGATGGACGAGGATAAATTTAGGGAACTGCTGGCATTAATAACACCTTATCTCATAAAAACAGACATTTGTATGAGGCAATCTATATGTAATAACTCACCGCCACACTACGGTATTTAGCAACGGGGAGATCTTATGAGGAACTAAAGTTCAGTGTGGCGGTATCTCTCTAAAAGCTTGGGAATATCGGTGACCGGTAATAAAGTCACAGGAAAAAAAATGTCGCAAAAAAGTGACAATTTTGGTTAGGAAAAAAAAAAGTTACATTAATTTACGGTGACTGGAAATAAGGTCACCGGGAAAAATTCACAATGCCTCTTATGGGTCATGATCTTTATGATATTTACAGTCTTTTGTTTTAGTTTTTTACCGTAATCCCCAACGGGCTTTAACTATACAGGCATTTGCAAAGGTGGAGACATACCGAGTTAAGATTTACTCTCGGGGTTCACTCTCAATGATTGATGTGACTTTTTTTCCTGTGACATATTTCCCGTGACTTTTTTTTTTTCTTTTTTGTGGCATTTTTACCTAGGCAGCCATAAAAGATAAGGGAGCATTGTGAGAGAAACGTCAGCTTACTTCACACAAACACCTTGTAGTTCATTATTAATATGAAAAAGACCAAGATGGTAAGTGGCTGGGCCATCGGGAAATGGCCGAGGTGGTATGGCCAAGGTCCAATTAACTCAAATTAATAGTATTTATGAGTATAATATATATATATATTAAATATATATATATATATATATCTATTTATAATATATATATATGTACGTATATATATATATATCTATATATATATAGTATTATATATATATATATAATAATATTATATATATATAATATATATATATATATATATATATATATATATGTGTGTGTGTGTGTGTGTGTGTATATATGTATATATATATATATATATATATATATATATATATATATATATATATATATATATATATATATATATATATATATATATATATATATATATATATATATATATATAGTATATATATATATATATATATATATATATATATATATATATATATATATATATATATGCCAGAAATTGACGAGAATTGGAAAAAAACTTCATCGGTATAAAGACACCTGCAAGGAACTTCTTGATGCCACTAAAACAATTGCTTTTAAAAAAATTTGTATAAGAGAAAAACTATGCCCTAAAAGTATATATATATATATATCTATATTATATATATATATATATATATATATATATATATATATATATATATATAATATATATATACTTTAAGGCATAGTTTTTCTCTTATACAAGTTTTTTTAAAAAGTATACGTATACATATATATATATAATATATAGATATATATATATATATATTATATATATATATATAGATATTATATAGATAGTATATTTTTACTTTTAGGGTATAGTTTTTCTCTTATACAATTTTTTTTAAAAAG
>NC_061109.1:32180736-32190736 GCF_015104395.2 Macrobrachium nipponense
ACTTAATTAATGTCCATATTCATTCAGGCCACCATCTTGATATCTAAATATCAATTCTTTCTTCTATGATACATAGCGCATTGTCGGTCCAAAATATTTGGATAAAGAAATTGAACACAAGAAAAATAGGGACAGATTTATGTTACCCTTCACATATGTTAGATATTTGCTATAATAAAGCCCATAAAAAGTTTTTATAGTGAAAGTAACATTGAGAAAGAAACTTCTAAGAACATTCTTAGCTTCCCTTATTTTAGTGGTTTTGAAACCATAAAATCATTGTTAAATCTTTTAAGGTCAACCTCGTTTTGTTTATAATAACACACTAAAAGGCATGCTAATAAAAAATGGTCCCAGGGAAAGCAACAACATAATATATAAAATTCCATGCTTGTATTGTCCCTCGTTTATTATCGGCTAATCTAGCAAGGATTTAGAAGTTAGAATTTAACAGTATAAGTATTATGTCAAAAAAAATGAAAACTCTCAGAAGATAAATAGAACCAGCAGTTCAGTGGTTGCTAGATCGAAAGATTTCTTCTAACAAAATCTTTTAGAATCTGTCATTATGTAATAAATACATTATTAAATATATATTTTAAATATATGAAAATACTCCCATGACACAAAAGGTCACTGGCAAGATAGGAGAGTGATATGTATTCAAAACAGGACGTAAGCTAGACGCTGCCGTGCTATGCTTGCAGTGGCCTGGTTTGCATTTGCCTGTGTAATCATTAGCATTATCTGGCAAAACAGGTCACAGCGCCTTCCTATGAGAAGCTGGTGACCTATCACCTGCAGAGGTAACACGTGACTTCCTAGTCACATGTTCGTCTGTCTGTATGTTATGTATGCTGAGATAACTTTGTTCTGTTATCTTTGTGAAAGACTTTGTAACTTTAGATGTCTACTTCTCTTCATCAAGAGCAGTTCTCTGAAACTAACTCTTCCTCTACTCCAGAGATGTAGTTCTTAATAAATTGTTAAGTTTGTTAACTCAGAGTTTGAGTCATCACCTCTACACTTAAGGAAGATACTAATGGGAACTTAGAAATCTAGCTGCATTGATGTCTCTCTGACGAAATGGGAAGTAGACACACCATACTTGCGTATGACAGTCGCAAGCTATAACATTCAACGGGTTGCCTTCCTATACTTAGGCGAGACCCGTATATTGGTGGCAGTCGGACGTCTCTACGTCAACTGAAGCAAACGGAATCATCGAAATGTAACATATCAAAAGTCAACAGAGGAAAGAGGATCTTCAATCAACAGAGGCAACTATAAGCATCCTATGAACACTAATAAATGTCCTTCATCGAGATGCATTCAAGAGGCTAAATCAACGTTTAGCGAATGACTTTCAACACATATCTTCAAGAATCAAACCGGACGTGTTTGCAGCATCAGATCTTCTATGGGAAGCGAATCATTCTACAAACAAACAACGCATGATCAGAAGGCGAGAAGAGATATCGGTCAATCGCGGAGAGGGCGAGGCTGTGACGTCATCAAAACACTACGATCTCTCTCTTAAATACACAGATAAATACAATCTCTTATTCATTTGGGGTGTGTTCAGTGAGTGTTCTTCATAACGAGTCGATCGTCCATTATTCCTGGGGGTGAGTTGTACGTAATCTTAATCTTCCTTCCTTGCAGGAATCTATCTTCAACTACGGATTTTTGCCCTGCAGACCTTTTTTTATCTTTGTTGCTAATTCCTTTTTCTTCCAGAAACTCTCCGGAAATATATTTATCATATTATCTGTTTTTAATCTGATCATTTTGGGGGACTGTTAATATCTGCAACACATTTTCAGTTTATACTGCATATGCGTTTACACAGTGGACAAGTGTATTCATACAGATATTTTGATAGGATTGCAAGGAATCGTAGTGATAAGAAAAACGCAAAAGTAATCATAGCTACCACAGCTGCTGCCAGCTCTCCCGCACCCAGTAACCCCAATCCTGTTGTGACATTGGTAAGTGCGCGATCTGCAATTGCTCCTTTTCAATGTCGGGGCAATGGGTTCCTACCTCAAAGTGTTGAGTCTTGGATCTCGTTAGTAGATGCTCATTTAAACGCAAAATGCATCACTGACCCATCTGTACAATTACAGGAAGCTAAAAGCTCCATTGACTTTGCTAAAGGAGATGCAGGTTCGTACCTGAGAGGTGTCTCTTTCCAAGAAGCGGTTACATGAGATGCATTTAAAATTAGGTTACGTGCCATATATGGCGGTGAAGAGGCTTTAGACGTAGTTTTAGCTTTGAGGAACATCCTAAATCAGGCCTCTATGACTCAGCTTAATGTTGTAGAGAGGGCGGCACTAATTGCTGACTGACTAAATGAATATCAGGATAGTTTTGCGTAATTCCACTTGGGTTACGAGAGGCAATATTGCTGTGAAAGATTTTATCAGGCTCACATATTTAACTTGCATTACAGTTATGTTGCCCGAAGCTTTAGTACAGTGTTTTGATTAGAAGCTAATACTCGACAGTACGGAACTAGACTTGTATAAACAGATAAAAAAACACATGTCTAAGTGCACTGATCTCGATCCCTTGCATACACAAGTTTTTCCAAAAAATGAAAGTAAACCACAACAAGTGAATATAGTCAATAATAATGCAGCAGGGGTGACTTGTTACAATTGTAAGTGATCAGGCCACATGATTGGAGACTGCAGAATGCGTTATTGTTTAATTCATAACAGCTCCGCTCATTCATACAATTGTTGCTTCTCACATAACCAACGGCAGAATGCTAAAAACACGCAAAACGTTGCCAATGATAATAAGAAGAATACTCAGCACTATAAGAAGAAATAGGCGAACAGCAACGCTGTTCAAAATCATAAACAAACAAATCGTGCTTCAAGTTACTCTGTTCCCTGGCCGTCGAACCAGAACTCACAGAATCAGCCGAATTTTCTGAGTGTGCAAAGCAAAGCAAATACCACGTAATCAACTCCAGCAGGGGAGAGAATGGTGTTGGGTCATTCGTATCAACATCCTTTGAATCAAATAACAAATTTAATCATTTACAAGATCATTGCGAGGATTTTCCTATGAACCATGTGACCGAATCCAAAAAATCAGTGCAGGTCCCTGTAGACTTCCAGCAGATACATGCTATAACAAGTAAAGATGAATTACGTCCTACATTGCATGCCATAAATCTAGAGCACCGACCCTTCATGCCGTTTTTTTATTCCGGTAGTCCACGTAATATCATGGATCTGCGGACTAATCACATGTTGTTTTCGGACTTCCCTATAGAGAAGTCCGAAGTGAGGCTCTCGGGTATTGGACATAATGAATTAAATGTAGTAGGAGTAACTCGTATTCAGTACAAGGTCGGTAAGCGCACGTATACCGATACCTTTATTGTTGTACAAAACATTGATATGTATCCAGCTGTAATTATAGGATACTTGTCTATTGGCATTCAAAACATTTCCTTAGCCCCTGCCAAACACGGGTGTATATCAAAGGAAAATTCTATAAGTCTTCTAACACCTTACAAAAAAGAGACAAACAACCAAACCGTAACATACATTGAGGAACCAATCACTTGTCTCATGAACCAAGACATTATCCAAGTGACCAAACAGAATTCTCACACACCCGTAATAGCAGCTTGCATGCAAACTCTCGAGCCGAACGTAACTTCGAATATATTAGTGCGTATACAGAAAACTTTGCTGGGATCTGAAATGTTAATCCTTTCTGACACTCTGAAAACTAACGGATTGTCCGTAACACAAGCAATATACACTGTTGACTCACAACAACAAGTTAACATTGAAGTCTGTAATCATTTGAATACCACTTTAGTGATCCACAAAAATCAACACATCCTGGATGTGGAAGTTTATAAACATCGCATTCTTACCATCACTGAAATTAATCTCGCTCAATCAGTTACAGATGAATCTCTTTTGCAATCTGTTAAAAGTAAAATCAATAAAGACATTCAAGAAGAGGAAATTAAGCAGAAATTTCTTGATCTTTTAACTGAATATGATGTTTTCTCCACTACCGAGGGATCCTTGGGTAAAACGGATGTCATAGAACACCAAATAAGGTTAAAATACAAGCAGAAAGTCATCTATGTACCTTCGTACCGACTCCCTATGAAATTTCAGAAGGGGATAAATGGTGAAGTAGTTAAAATGCTAGAAGAAGGAGTCATTAGGAAATTGAACAGCCCTTAAATTTCCCCTTTAATCGTTGTACTGAAAAAAGATCGAACCTGGCATATCTGCTTAGATTTTTGTTGCCTAAATGAGGAAACGATTCCCGATCGATCCCCAGTGCCGTGTACTGATGATATTTTATCTTTGTTAGGACAGAACAAATATTTTACCAGTTTGGACTTACTTAAAGGCTTTTACCAGATACCTTTAGAAGAAGAGAGTATCCCATACACCGCCTTCAGCACAGCCAGGGGACATTATGAATTTTTACGTATGCCTCTTGGTTTACGTTGCGCCCCAATTACATTCACTTGAATGTTTAATAAGTGTTTGGAGACTTGTTAGGGGATATCCTACATGCCTATATGGACGACCTTGTAATCTTTTCTAATACCTTAGAAGAACATCTACATAAACTAGAGCTAGTGCTACAGAGACTAAGGCAGCATAACTTAAGGGTAAAGATAACTAAGTGTGAATTTTTCAAAACAGAACTAGTCTATTTAGGTTTTACGGTGTCTAGTCAAGGTCTTAAAGTAGTCCACGATAAGGTATCAGCTATCCGTAACTTTCCGATACCTACTAACATCAAGGGGATACAGCAATTTTTAGGCTGTAGTGGGTATTACCACCGTTTCATACGCAATTACTCAATTATAGCCGCTCCTCTAACCGATCTTACAAAGAAGGGCGTAGATTTCATATGGTCTGAGAAGCATCAACAGGCGTTTGATACTTTGAAGGATGAATTATTTAGTTCACCTATATTAAAATCTCCTGACTTCTGTAAGGAATTCTTTATTACAACACACGCCTCAGACCTAGGGGTAGGAGGGGTATTGCTTCAGCAATATGACAAACAGTTTTTCCCTATAGCTTTTTATTCACGTAAACTGAGACCTTCTGAAAGTAAATATGCAGTAATAGATAAGGAAGGGCTAGCTATTGTTAACTCACTAGTGCATTTTAAGTTCATAATATATGGCTATCCTGTCAAGGTTCTTACTGACCATAAGCCCCTTACCGACTTCTTTAAAGGCTTTAGTCACAGTCCCAAAAGAACTCGGTGGCATATGATCATTCAAGACTTTGCCACAAGGATCGGATATCTACCTGGGAAAGCAAATATCATTGCTGACACATTATCACGCAACCCAGCGCCATCTTGTACGGAGCCATTAGCTGAACTAGTAGATATATCAACATCCGTGACTATTGTTAAAACTGTATCTGAACAGGAAGACCCCGGTTGGAGCGCTGAACTAATACAGACTGAACAAAGAGAAGATCAGCAGTTAAACGGGAAAAAGAATATGTTAAGTATACGCAAGAGATTTATATAATTAAGGATATTATTCTGTGTAGGTCCGTGACAAGGAAAACCCGTGACACACCACAGGTAACTAACGACCAGGTAGTGGTACCAATCTCACTTATACCAACCGTCTTAAACTGGTTGCATTCCAATCCATTACATGGTCATCCAGGGTTCTCTATCATGTCACAGAAAGCCAAATCATTGTTTTACTGGCATACGATGCTTACAGATATAAAAAAAACACATAGCTAATTGTCGCACTTGTCAGGAAAACAAAGGGCACACGAAGACACCTGTCAGCCTAGGGGCCTATCCTGTGCCCAAACGACCCTTTGAAAGAGTACACTTAGATTTATTAACAGGGTTTTGCGAGTCAGACCGAGAAAATAAGCACCTCTTAGTAATAATAGATGCCTTGACTCGATATACAGAACTGATGATAATATCTGACTTGGGTGGAGAATTCAATAATCATTTCCTTAACTTGTTGTGTGAATTCCTTTGCATAAAGAAAATCAATACCATGATCTACCACCCAGAGTCTAATGGTCTAGTGGAGAGGGTAAATAAAAAGTTGTTAAATGTATTAAGAGTTATGCTCGGGGGAATGGACCCCAGGGATATTGCCATACCTGCGGTTTTAAGTACTCTCAATCATTCATATCATGTATCTATTAAAATGTCGCCGCACGAGGCACTGTACGGTACCCCAGCTAGAACACCTTTCCATGTATTTACGCCTACAACCCATTTATCAAATCCCCTACGGGATGTTATGGAAGCAAGCATGAGTTGATATAATATACTTCATAAGAATTTAGAAGAATCATAAATCAAATGAAAAGAAATCATGATAAAATCACTAAGCCAACTAAAACACATATACCGTGGGTGACAAAGAATACATACAAGTATATGTACGTAAGGGACTAAATTACAAACTAACACCGAAGTTTGAAGGCCCGTTTAGCATTTTAGAAACATTAACGGCCAACAGATTTAAAGTTCAAAACATGTCCCAACCCACTGATGTGAGGATAATACTGTTGGCTCATATTCGCAGTTAAGAAAGGGGTAGTAAGGCAGAGAGAGAAATTTATGTATATATGAAACATAACTAATAAAAATGTATCTTTGAAACTTGTATGATAAAGTATGTATATATAATATTTGTATGAAAATTTTTTTTCTGTTTGTATGTAGTGAATAATTTTAAAACATGAGTAATTACATTATTTCACTCCTTACAGGTTTCCAACATGAAGCTTATATTGTTAGGTGCGGTATTGTTCGTTCAGACATTCTTGTCATGTGAGAAGAGTGCTAAAACAAAAGATATACATTTTACACATGGCTCAATAATTGAAAGAACCGGGACGTTTTCATTACAGCAAGCAATATAGTTATAGAAGTTGATTTGCGAGCGATTTTCCTGCCAGAAGATGGCGTCATTAACCTAAAAAGTGATTTGTCACGGTTTGCTGAATCATTGCACCAGTTGCATCAACGTCTATAATCCAGAGATTTCGCTAGCACAAACTCTAAGCATTGAAAAAATGTTATCATTCGACTTGCAAAACAAAACTGCTGAAGCCGAATGTCTGTCTCGGGATCTGTGATGTGGACCGTTCGTCACAGTAGCCTAGAAAGACGTAACCCGTTTAAATTTGCTGCACTGAACGTCTTGGGGTCTGTTGCAAGTTTAGGCTTAGGAAATTCAAATTGTCTTAAAATTAATGATCAGGATAAGAGAATTGAGTTTTTGCAACATGAAAACGAATTAGTTTTTTCCGAACTTTGTAAACAATTATCATCAATTAATCAACTTATGACTTTGGTGAGCGAACATTCTAGTAATATCAATCAGATGATGGAAGTGCAACATTTGCTGGCAACATTAGCGTATTACAGTTATAAAGTAGACCATATCCGTAACCAAAATTTTACATTTTATTGAAAAATCAAAAGACTATGTGGAAGCTATCACGCTAGCCACAAAGAGTGTTCTGTCGCCACATCTTTTGCCTATTAAAGATCTGACTTTAACTTTCGAGAACGGACGAGTGAAACTGGTTTATGTTCCTTTGTTAGACGCCCATAAGATAGAATTTTATTATAGCTTAATATCAGTAAGCGTTGAGAATTACAGGATCATGATTACCATTCCTTTTGATTCTTCTGATGCCTGGCAAGCATACAAAATTGCACCGTTCCCAACTTTCATGGCGAATAACTCAGTACCAGTAATATCCAATCTGACGGGACATGTATTGATTTTCCCTAATAAGGAAACATTTACAGTCATCAGAGACTTAAATAAGTTCACTCACTGTTCAGATGCCATGAGTGATAAAGTTTGTACAGCTGACTCCTTTGAATTCCATCATATTTCAATGGATTCATGCGAGTTAGGTCTAGTGCTTAACGGCTCTCTTTCCCATACACGCGAAAGTTTCCTGAAACAACTTTACCCTTTTGATGAGGAATAAGTTCACTTACAGGCTGAACAACGGGTCGTGGATGCGTTACGACAGGGAAGGATTTCAAGTTGCATGTCCAGACGGATCAACGGCCTCTTCACGGATGTTCGTTGCCGATGACGGATGCATTGGAATGGCAACCAACTATACAAGCTTACTTTACGAATTTTTCGTGGACAAGTACTATCATCCCCGCCTTACCTCTTCCATACAATGTGAAAGTGGCCCACCAACTATCGAAACTAGCTATTGTGGACCACACATCAACGACTCATCATGCCGAGGAGAATCTGCGTAGGTTGAGGCGAACACTGACGGATCATCAACAGAATGTCGTGCCCCGCCCAGACAATTTTCCCATGACGCTGAAAGCGTTTGATTTTAGAGCCACCTGAAATTGGCCATTTCATCTGACTCGGAGGTAAGTTGTTTGGAATTGTGTTTTGTGTGAAAAGCGGTTTGTACGCCGGCAAAATGTATAACAGGAAACTCCGAAGACATTGCCATTCCATATTTGTATATATATAAATATGAAAAACTTAAGTATCATGATCATTATAGGGTAGGGCACCTAATAAAAAATCAATTGAAGCCGTACGTATTAATATGTCGGTGCATGTACGTACCTGGAATATATATGTTGTGCACATTTATTTGAATTTTATATCTCAATCTGGTAACAACCATTCTTAAACAGTTACCTATAATCTCAATCATTTCATGTACATTCTAACCTTTTATCTTATCACAATTTTTTGGGTACCATTTAACCACATATGCATTTTTTAATGTAATTCTTATGTCATGCAATTATCAGCAGAACGGCAGTACTTTCTGTTGTGTATGTATCCTCATGACTAACAGTATATTAATATTAGTATGATATCATATGTATTTATCTTATTACACCCTGGATTGTATCTTCCATGCTTTATTCTTTACTTATGAGTATTTCTATATATCTTATGTATGTATTTTTTTTTTACATATAATCAGATGCAATTCATTTCTTAACCACTTGATTATAGCTAGGACAAACTATATACTATCACACTCGTATAAATCATATATAAAGTAAGCTTTAATGTTCAGTGTTTGGTCTGTAGCTGACCGAGCATTAATGTAATAAATACATTATTAAATATATACTTAAAATAAATGAAAATACTCCCATAACCCAAAGGGTCACTGGCAAGATAGGAGAGTGATATGTATTCAAAACAGGACGTAAGCTAGACGCTGCTGTGCTATGCTTGCAGTGGCCTGGCTTGCATTTGCCTGTGTAATCATTAGAATTATCTGGCAAAACAGGTCACAGCGCCTTCCTATGAGAAGCTGGTGACCTATCACCTGCAGAGGTAACTCGTGACTTCCTAGTCACATGTTCGTCTGTCTGTATGTTATGTATGCTGAGATAGCTTTGTTCTGTTATCTTTGTGAAAGACTTTGCAACTTTAGATCTCTACTTCTCTTCATCAAGAGCAGTTCTCTGAAACTAACTCTTCCTCTACTCCAGAGATGTAGTTCTTAATAAATTGTTAAGTTTGTTAACTCAGAGTTTGAGTCATCGCCTCTACACTTAAGGAAGATACTAATGGGAACTTAGAAATCTCTCTGCATCGATGTCTCTCTGACGAAATGGGAAGTAGACACACCATACTTGCGTATGACAGTCGCAAGCTTTAACATTCAACGGGTCGCCTTCCTATACTTAGACGAGACCCGTATAATTATACAGCTTACTTCCAATAATTTTAACCTTGTACAGTGATGCTCAAATCTCACGCGACATGATTCTTGTTACATCGCCCAGATTCTGAGACTCAACGTGACATTCCCAAGTAGTGTTATAATTCTTATTTCAATTCCTAACGTCATACATGTCGAAATGTTTGTGAATTCATAGCTAGCACTATTTTTCTAATGGTTATGTAAATATGACCTCTTCTATGCATTGGTATAATTCGTAATCCATGTGATTTGAACTG
>NC_061109.1:32200736-32210736 GCF_015104395.2 Macrobrachium nipponense
AATTTCAGACTTGCAGATTATTATCTTTTTTATGTTACAGGCAAATATTTTTCAGGTACTCTTTACGAGCAGTGATGAATTCACTTTTAAACCGTTGCAACCGAGACGATTGAAAGGGCTAATTTAATCAAGCGCATACCAGTGAATAAAAGCGTCACTTCAGCATCAATAACTATACAAGCACAGAAAACAACATAAAAGACATACGTAGTGCTATATATACCCATCAGCCAAGAATCTGCAAATATAAGCAAATCTCCATTTCTAGGTAATATTACTCCATCCGGACATAAATTCCACTCGGTGAGCGTAGGAGTTTCATTGCTCTTCATGAATGCAATAGAACATGATCCTGACGGGGTACCTCATTTCACTGAATTGAAAGAAGAGAGAGTGTGTTTATTTGGGCTGTACAAACACACATGCACACACGCACACGCACACACACACACACACACACACACACACACACATATATATATATATAATATATATATATATATATATATATATATATATATAATATGTGTGTGTGTTTGTGTGTATGTGCACTCTGCGTGTATATGAGTTTGGGTGGTGTTTGAAATAGCGCATTTCCTAATGTCATACACATCAAAATTATATAATAATTTTTACCATTTTTTCTTTTATATCCATGCATCCCAAAAGTATGGATGCAAAACAGTCGACTGTCTATCTAATAATAGCGTTCACACCTCAAACAAACGGCACGGCAATAACGAAACCCAAAATCCCTCGGTTGCAATGACTTTGAGCCTCTTCGAGCGGATATTGCAAGGCCAACGTTGTCTTTGGCTTCGTTTACCAATATCGTGTTATTCGCCTTGGGACCAACGATTTCAGAAGTTGAGTCTAAGTCCCGCAGACAGCGCAGTCCTTAGTCCTCTGACACCAATAATCTGACAAATTGACTACTGGATAATGTGGATAAAAGAGGAGGTTTATTCTGAAGTTCATAGATAAATGGTTTTCATTTATTTCCCTTAATAAAACTAATGGTACATGCATAGCTTAACATGATGTTCTTAGGGCGGCCTCGTTTTTTCCTCTCTTTTTCTTTGCAAAGCTATGGCCTTAGCAAACATGAACAAAACACTTCACCACATTGCTACGGCGTCCACTTTAGCTAAATAAGCGTTCAAGATGTAGCCAGTGCAGCTGCCATTTCCTTACAAACATACATACCTGCATACAAATGCATACACAATTGTGTGCGTCTTAGAAATGCTCCTTGTGTGTTTTTTTTTTCCTGTACAAAGGATCATCTCCTGTTCTGCATGTGACGTTGCATTGCCGTAATATGGACATCTTACTGATAACGAAAATTCCTACCCGTTTCATCCATTGGGTGTGATGATTCCTATGACACCTGTTGTATATACAGATACTATGTACTGAGATAACGGTAGCAATTACCAGTACAATAATTAATGATCCAAGCTCTAATTTTATTGCTCTCGTCTATGGCAATGGCCATTGTACTGACATTTATCTACAGCTGGCCCCTCTTAGGTAAAAGAGTTATACATATACATATATATATATATATATATATATATATATATATATATATATATATATATATATATATATATGTATATATATATATATATATCCCCAGGTTGAAGAGGTAAAGGCATGTATTTCACAAGTATCAAGTTTATTATGCCAACGTTTAACATCACATTATGCATCCTCAAGGATGAAAAATTAAATTACAAATTATAAATATTAAACACATCACTTACACATATAAAAATAATAAAAAAAATTTCAGATAAAAAATTTCAAAACAAGAACTTAATAGAGCTAAAGAGTTTGTTCGTATGGCGTTTTTATATTGCATGGAAGCAGCGGTTATTCAGCAACGGGACCAACGGCTTTATATAACTTCCGAACTACGTCGAGAGTGAACTTCTATCACCAGAAATACACATCTTTAACTCCTTAATAAAATGCCAGAGAATCTAGAACGAACTTGGAGAGTAAACAAACAACCATTTATGCTATAAACAGATGTGTGGACAACAATTGGAGTGAGTTCTGTGCATTTCTAACTCAGTGAATATGAAAAGCGCTGTGGCATAGGCGAATTGCATGCAACATTTCTGTTGAATAGGAATAGCGACTGTCCTTTTTGGTCAGTTTTTTTCTCTGTTGTTTTGCATGCAGATTATGTCAATTACCTACAAAAAAATTTATGTATATAGTAATATAATACAATATTCAAATCTTCATTACTAATAACACTATTTATTTTAGATTATATTCCCAGTAATATTTTGATTACACGTTTATTGAGGTTTCAAGGGTTTGAAGTTTTTCCTATCATTTAGTTTGCTCTACATCTCACAAGGTATGCCCGTAAAGAAACGTCTACTTAACTTGGTAATTAGTTCGTTGATCCTGGCAAGGTCACCACTGTTATATGGCACCAAACCTAGGAGGTCACTCATCCATGAATTCTTCTCTTAAAATGCAACAATGCATGCAGTTTTACTGAAATAACATCTGATCGCACTTAAGCAGCTTAATGATTATCACTTTGGCACTGCAGGGTGGCACTGCAGGTTCTCCCTGGCTGTTAGATTTGAGGTGGTTCTGCTGGGGTATATTGATGTGGGGCACACAATGGATGACTGCCGAGGGGTCTGCAAGATGTAAAATAATGACTTAAGAGTTCAGGTTGATGCAATGTATATAGCAACAATAGCGGTATCTCACTGAAGCTGATCCAAGCAGAATTTTACTCAACTTATTAATTCAATTCACCATGGGACGAGAGCATGTAGCAGGCAAGAAAACACCCCATGTAAGGGATAAAAGTAAACTAGAGTCTTACGTAATTTGGGGAATTTAAATACTAGGATTTGGCAGTAATAAAAGATGGA
Organism: Macrobrachium nipponense; assembly: GCF_015104395.2. Classification (NCBI taxonomy): domain Eukaryota; kingdom Metazoa; phylum Arthropoda; class Malacostraca; order Decapoda; family Palaemonidae; genus Macrobrachium; species Macrobrachium nipponense. The sequence goes on from NC_061109.1 coordinate 32,203,649, forward strand.
GTGCAAAATTTCTCATTCCCTTACCTAAGCCATTAGCCACAAATAATTTGTTGCAAGATTCAGACCTGTTCATAACCAGCTTTGATGTAGAATTTACTAATGTACCCGTGGAGGAAACTATCAATGTTTTAAGTAAGCTTTTTCCTGAAACTGACCAAGTTTTTAGTGGTTTCAACTCTACATTTTTAGACACTTTTAAGCTTGGCAGTGCTGGACACAGAGTTTATTTTCAACAGCAAGATATACAAGTAGGTTGATGGTATTGCGATGGGAAGTCCATTTGGTATTACTTTTGCCAACATTTTTATGTGCTCCCTGGAGGGGCACTTCTTAGATTACTGCGGCACCCTTTTTTATGTAAGGTATGTTGATGATACCTTTTCCCTTTTTAGACATAATTATGTTGCTGATTCCTCTCCTGAATTTCTAAATGTACATCCTGACGCTAAGTTTACCCTGGAAAAAGAAAATGAAAACAGTTTTCGTTTTTGGACGTCCTTGTTTTAAGACAAAATAATATTTTTAACACCACGAATTTTAGGAAAAGAACGTTTACGAGCTTAGGGTCAAATTTTTATAATTTTTGTTCTTTTAACTTTAAATTTAATTGTCTCTTTTACTCTCCTCCACAGGGCTCTAATGCTAAGTTTTGATTGGTTTCTATTCCAAGATGAGATCGTCTTTTTATGCATATATTTTAAAGAAAACTGTTTCCCGCCTGAACTGGTCTCTAAGATACTTCGCTCACTTCTAGACAAGTACTTCTCTCTCAAACCCACAATTTATAATGTTCCTAAAATTAATTTTTAAGCTAGGTTTCCTTTTTCATTTGATGATACTTTTATGAAAAACTTTTTGCAGTATATCCAAAAAAATTTTGGAGCTATTAAGGTTCATCTGATACCCATTAATCCTGTTACCATCGGGTCATTATTCAAGTTCAAAGATCGTTTGTGCCTTATATTTCCCCCGGGTGTATATATAGCTATACATGTTCTAAATATAATTTAGGAAATTATATTGGATCCACCAGGAGGCTTCTAAAGGTACGCATAGACTCTCATCATGGAGTAAGCGGTAGGACAGGCAGCAAAACCCAGAGTTTTGTAATATCAGAAATAATTCCAGAATATGTAAATCTTCCATTGAAAATAAGGCCTTTGCAGTTCTAGGGCGAGCTTCCAACAACCATGAATTGACAATTTTAGAATCGTTAATGATCAAACGACTCATCCCTTTGTTGAACACTGTACCTCTCTTAGTTTTTAATTTTTCTCTCCAGTCTTAGCACTGCCTTGGAATAGGTTGGTCTAGCTCTGCTTAACTATAGTAGTTTATTTAAAAATTCTTTTATTTATGTTATATTTTGTGTTTTTTAAGTTTTCTTTTTACTTGTTCCTTTTGATATTTTAAATTTGCAATCATTGTGCAACTTTAGATTTTAAATTTTGAATCTATAGCCTCATTGTCATTTATATTATCTATGTTCTACAGCCCTTGAAAATGTAATGAAACATTACGGAACGGCGGGAATAAATTGTCCCTTATTAGCAAGCCTAAATTGATGTATATCCGGCTGTGGCCACCGCTGTTTATATATATATATATATATATATATATATATATATATATATATATATATATATTATATATATATATATATATATATATATATATAACCCAGTTCTAATATCAATTCCATTATGCTAACGTTTCACACTAAATGAAGCATCCTGAAGGCTTGAAATTAAAAGACTATTAACACTTATACACCTAGAAAAGAAAATTCAACATTTGCAAATACATGGCTAAATTTACCCTTAAATAAAAGGAAAACTACCGAGTGTAGAGGGCTGCAATATGGATGTTTGATGATTGGAGGGTGGACGATTAACATCCAATATGCAGCACTCTAGCCCCAGGAATTTTTAAGAACTGACAGCGGAGTGAAAAAGTGCGGACGGACAAAGAGCCACCTCAATAGTTTTCTTTTACGAAAAACAATAACTGAATTATTTAAATTTGTAATATGTTCTCCCTTCTATGAAGGAAGCTTTCTAATATTTTCTGCTTCGCGAATAAGTCAAATAAACAAAGGCTAATCCTGATTAAGATTTTAAGTAAGTTATGTTTTCAAAACTATTCTGCGTGTTTTTAATGATTTCTTTGTTGTTTATGGTGCTTGCTGTGTAGTGGCAGCTGACATAAAAGTTAAATACATTTTTTTTTTAATTCCCTGCATAATTCAAGTAATAAGATTGGTGCTTATATTGAACGTTTTTTGATCAGCGGAGTTCGGCAATTCTCAGTTAAGGTAGTTCTTAGATGAATTGCCAAACGACTTCTTCATTCACGCACTAGTGACATCAAGAGTGTACTGCATTTAAAAATATTTTCCGTTCGAAAAAAAAAATTACATGTGTAACTTTACTTTCGCGGAAAGACATTTATGCAACGAGCAAAAGCTGCCGCAGTAATGAAATCATAAATATCCGCAATGTAACATGTTAAATCCTCTTCGTGCAGCTATTCCCTGGAAAAGCATTTCATTTGGCTACGTTTGTCAATGTTATGTTGCACGCCAGTGGAATGTATTCCTAAACAATCAAGTTAAATCTGGTCTCAATCAAAATAACGAATGCTCCTATAAAACTTTGGATATTATAGAAAATTTCTTTATTAACAATTTCGTTTTCATCTATGACTCTGCGACTACGTCATATTATGATAATTGCACAGAGAATATTTTATGTATTAATATGATAAACGCCAGTTACTTGTACTGATTCTAAAGATGTTTTCTTCACCTAGCGCGATTCAGTTATTTCTCATACCTAGTTACGGAAATATATTAGCTTTTTATCCAGGTTTTATTCCGGATACACTCTTATGGATACCAATTCTATACTATTTTTGTTTACATATGTGCATGCATTCAATCGTATGAAAGTACATTTATTTCTCTGTTAATCCATCTTTGAATATTTTTGTTTCTCTTCATAAAATTATGAATATATGTCGTTCTACCATTAACTTAAAATGAATAAAGATATTAAAATTTATATAATAAGAGAGTATGTCAATAAAAAGGTATGAGAAACAAAGATCCAATACGTCTCTTTGAATATCAGTTTAGGGTCGTGATCATCCAGTCTTAGTCAGAGGAGAGCAAAGAACATGTTACCACTTAGTTAAAAGCTCTTAGGTAACTACAAAAGTTACTTGGTGGAATTATGTTCGATGTTCTTTTCAACTCTCAAATTTTGTTTGCCAGTCTGTCTAATGGCTTGCAGACCAACCATTTACTTATTTCCAAGCGGATATCTTTTAGGAGTAATGGAAATGTTGATGGCATTACAAGAATATCCTTGTAGTTGTCTGCAAAAGAAAACTATTGATATGGCTATTTGTCTGTCCGACCTCAGATCTTTAAAACTGCCGAGGCTAGAGGGCTGCAAATAATGGGGATGTTGATCATCCACCTTGCAATCATCAAACAGACCAAATTGAAGCCCTCTATCATCAGTAATATTTATCTTATTTAAGGTTAAAACTAGCCATGGTCGTGCATCTGTCACCTCTATAGGTGGTAACAACGCAGGTCACCACCGGGCCGTAGCTGACAGTTTCATGAGCCGTGGCTGACAGTTTCATGAGCCGCGGCTAACAGTTTCAGGGGCCGTGGTTGAGAGTTTCGTACAGCAGTATACACTGTATAGAAAACTCGATTGCGCCGAGGAAACTTCGACGTATTTTTCACTTGATTATATTTAACAGTTACTTCACATTCATTTCAGTCATATAAGAAAATAATCAGATGAAAATACCAATAAAACGTTAATTAAATAAAAATCGACGAACCAAGTCAATTACCCACAACGCTACTGTAAGTAAGATCGAAAGGTAGTAATGCCTCCGGTGCAATATGCCTAATCCTACCGGAGCAGATATTGGAACTTGAGTATTTCCTCTTTCACTTTGGTTGCTAATACCCCAGTGCCTGCAATACGTGGAATTCTTGAAACATTTCCCCCCTTTGCCTGCTTTCAAATGCAAAAATACATTATTACTTATATTAATATTATATCTTATAATATTGACATAATATATATCATATTACCTGACCGTTTCAAAAATTAGATAATTAACATTCTATGATTAGCTGTTCTCACCAATCCAAGATATTCAGATCAAACATATAAGATAACTGTTAGAAAGAATTAATAGCTAAGTAATTATGAGGGACAAGTGACCAATAGAAGTTTAAAGCTGATCACTGTTCATATTATATTATAAGTAATAGCGGTCTAGCTTGTCCGTCCGCACTTTTTAATGTCCGCACTTTTTAATGTCCGCACTTTTTCTGTCGTCCTCGCACATCTTAAAACTACTGATGCTAGACTAGAGGGTTGCAAATTGTTATGTTGACCATCCAACCTCCAATCATCAAACATATTAATTGCAAAATCTAGCTAAACTAGTTTTTATCTGATTTAAGTTTAAAGTTAGCCATGATCGTGCTTCTGGTAACGCTATAGGACGCGATTCATACACCATTATACCGTGGGCACCGAAAGCTAGATTACTGATTATTCGCTGTTCAGGAAACTCGGTTACGCCTTTTTCCCCTGTTTAATAAATATATCAGTAGACGTTATTTGGTTCCCTAAGTGGTGGTGTGAAGGCTGAGAGAGGTACAAGAACTTTGTGTGGACTTTACGATGGTTAACATTAGAAATGAGCTTCTTTTTGGGTGAGCGAAGCTGTTTTTAAGCTTAACTTTTTAACAGGAAGGTCGATTTGTTCACTGTTTATTGGGAATTTATATGAGAGTGAAATTTAGTTTTAGCATACTTTGTACAATATATAATGATAATAATAATAATTTTACGAAATGTATATATATTGAAATCTTGTGTACATTGTCTGTAGATTAATACAAATCTAAGTGAATATTTTATGCCGACGTTTCTTCTGGATTCGACCAGATATTTTCAAGGCTGTGGCTTTGAGTAGACTTATGATATTTCTCGGTGCCACCCTGATTTATAGTCGGGATGTCAGCAGGGGGTATCCGCGAGCTGAGTTTTCATTGGCCCGGGGGGCGGGGGTGTGGGGGGGTGTGTGCTGCAGTGCTTCTCTGCTATTAGCGGCTGGAAGGAATCTTCGAGCTGCTTTTTAGAGTTGAAGCTCTCGCTGTCATAACCTAGAGACCGTCGAAGCTGGACTGTGATGTCGCCGGGCGTGTCGTCACTGCGAGCCGAAGTCGAATTTCATTGGCTGTTGGACGCTGTGTGAATTAGGGTGGCACCGGAAAATATCACCAATCTACTCAATGCCATAGCCTTGAAAAATATCTGGTCGAATCCAGTAGAAACGTCAGCATCAAATATTCACCTATATTTGTATTAATCTACGGAAGTTGTACACAGATTTAATAATAATAATAATAATAATAATAATAATAATAATAATAATAATATAATAGTAATAATAATAATAATAATGTCAAACGAGAACAGAGGAATGGCACAACAAACCAATGCACGGACAATACATGAGACAGACTAAAGAACTGGCCAGCGATGACACATGGCAATGGTTACAGAGGGGAGAGCTCAAGAAGGAAACTGAAGGAATGATAACAGCGGCACAAGATCAGCCCATAAGAACCAGATATATCCAACGAACGATAGATGGAATAACATCTCTCCCATATGTAGGAAGTGCAATACGAAAAATGAGACCATAAACCACATAGCAAGCGAATGTCCGGCACTTGCACAGAACCAGTACAAAAAGAGGCATGATTCAGTAGCAAAAGCCCTCCACTGGAGCCTGTGCAAGAAACATCAGCTACCTTGCAGTAATAAGTGGTATGAGCACCAACCTGAAGGAGTGATAAGAAAAACGATCAGGCAAAGATCCTCTGGGACTATGGTATCAGAACAGATAGGGTGATACGTGCAAACAGACCAGACGTGGCGTTGATTGACAAAGTCAAGAAGAAAGTATCACTCATTGATGTCGCATTACCATGGGACAATAGAGTTGAAGAGAAAGAAAGGGAAAAATTGGATAAAAAAAGTATCAAGACCTGAAAGTAGATATAAAAAGGATATGGGATATGCCAGCGGAAATTTGTACCCATAATCATAGGAACACTAGGCACGATCCCAAGATCCCTGAAAAAGAATCTGGAAAAACTAGAGGCTGAAGTAGCTCCAGGACTCATGCAGAAGAGTGTGATCCTAGAAACGGCACACAGTAAGAAGAGTGATGGACTCCTAAGGAGGCAGGATGCAACCCGGAACCCCACACTATAAATGCCACCCAGTCGAATTGGAGGACTGTGATAAAGCAAAAAATAATATAAAAAAAAATAATAATAATAATAATTCCGCTTCTATCCAATAGGTAGAGCAATTAAGCTAGAAACATAATACCGTAGCTATCTCGGAGGATTTTTATTTTCATTTTAGATAATATTCTCATATGTCTTCCATAATACTATTCTAGTTTAAACAGTAATGTTTTTCATCTCTCTTGCTCCAACACTGCCTGGTAATATGGCAATTTACACATGATGTAGGTGTATAATGCACTTAACTATGTAAAGATTTTTTTCCTTGTTTACTTGGAAGTGTTATAAACATTGCAGCGGAGAATGAAATATATTGCGCAATTTCTTGAAAATTATAATAAAAAAGTAATATAATTGGCTATATTTCTTCCATAAAAATAATTCCCCTGAAGAGTTATGCTCCAGAAAATTATCGTTCTACGTCCTCTTAAAATGTGCTTTCCAAGATATATAGTGATTGTATGACATACATAGTTTCTTTTTGCGAGAAGTAAATATAATGCCTATTTATTCCTATTTTTTAGATATGAATTTTTTTCTCATGCATTATGAAAAATATATGTACTTTGGAATATAATTTAGAAAATATAACCTTGTTTTATTCGTTCAATCGTTTATTAACCCGTTTTAAAATTTTAAATCGTGACAAAAACATTACGAAAAAATCCATTCTAAGTTTTTTCCAAACATCGTTGCATGCAAGCCATAGGTTATCCGTGCTTGT
>NC_061109.1:32215736-32248138 GCF_015104395.2 Macrobrachium nipponense
AGGAAGCAGAAAACTTTGAGGTTATTGTTGTTTATGCTGGTCATGGATGTGTTAAGTAAAGAGATCAGAAATGAAGAGCTGTGGGAGTTGTCCGCTGATGATCTGGTGATTACTGCTGAAAATAAGAAAGACCTACAGAGAAAGGTTGAAGAGTGGCACGAGTCTTTAGAGAGGGGTGGCTTGAAGATGAATGTGAATAAGAATAGGTTTGGAGAATAGTAATGCAAGGAAGAAGAGGGTCGCTTATAAAACCAATGAGAAAATTTAAATGCTTAGGATCTACTTTAAACCAAGAGAGAGGATGTGGGGCTGAAGTTGACTGTAGGATAAGAAGTGGAGAGAGGTAGCTGGAGTAGTATTTGGTAAGAAAATGCCAATCAAGCTAAAAGTCAAGATCCATAACACATTGATAAGACCAGTGCTACTGTATGGATTAGAAAAAATGGGCTCTAAGAAAAAAAAAGAGGAAGTAAGGATTGAGAGAACAGAGATGAGAATACTAAGGTGTATTATCGGAATATCGCTGCTAGAGAGGTTGGAAAATGACGAAATAAGAAGGGCAAACTTAGTAAACATTACAGAGGTAATAAGAGAGTCACGATTGAGGTGGTATGGGCACGTGTTGAGGATGGATGACGAGGAAGGAGTGAAGAGGGCTTGGAAGGAACCTGCCAGAGGAAGAAGATCGAGAAGGAGACAGAGAATTAGATAGCGAGATAAAGTGAAAGAAGATATGGAGAAAAAAGGTTTAGTGGAGGATGATTCCTTTGATAGAAGTCGGTGGAGAAGGTGCATCAAGCAACCGACCCCATATTGTAGGGATAACGGCGGAAAAGAAGAAAATGAGAATTGAGAAAGTCTTGTGGAAATATGTTTGCTAAGCTCCTTTATTGTTGAAAGTTATTGCTTTGAAAGACAAATATGTTTTCAAAACATTGCCAAAAGGTGTTCTTTTATTATGTTTGATTAAACAGGCTTTAAGTACGTGTAGAAAATTAGGTAAGGTAATGAATAATAAATTTATTTCCATTGATATTTGGAGAACAGAATTTGAATACAAATTCCTCTACAAGAAGAAAAACTACATTAGATATTAAAGAAAAGTATCAGAAAAGAAATAAGTAAAAACACCACTATTTCCTATAGTATCGAAAAGTCTCTTTATCCAGCGCCATGAAACTGGGATGGGATTTGAACGATATTCATTAGATGGTCTGCTAAACTTAGTTGTAACCATGGATGTTGGTATTCAAAAGCTCTGCAATTTAAAAATAATCTTTTCTTCGATTATTTATATAACTGAAACCAATCTATTATGTAAGTGCTATATCATAACTATTCCGATCAGGAAAAGCAATTTTGAAAATGTTTGTATACGTTAAAAAATATGTTCGGCAAAAACACACGTGACTGTCTCTACTTGCAGCGTATTAAACACTTCATCATACAGTCCGAGAGATGACTGTTTTACGAGTCCCTCTTCTCGAGAAGAAAGCTTTTTTTTTTTTTTTTCTTTTTACAGCCACAATAATGAAGCGATAAACTCTTTCCGCTGCAATGTCTTGAAACCCCCTTGAGCATTTAATACCGGGAGAATGTTGCCTTTAGCTTCGTTTATCAATATTATGTTCCTCACAGGAATAAGTACTCAGAGGGTCAAGACTCGGTCCCACATGGAATAGTGTCGTGTATTCCTGAAAAAATATGCATGGACTAAATTATAAAATTTAAAATAATGAAAAACATAAATAGGTTTCAAACTCCAATACCTTTTTTATTACTTGTCTTTGTATACTTTATATTGTTGCAACAATTAAGCCAGACTTCTTATACAATACTTACATGCATACATACATATACATACTGTGAGGTGTTAGGTTGTTTAAATGTAAACAATCGTTTGCCCATGGTGGGTTGTTGCTTCCTTACTTGTTCATGTTTTTCTGTCGTCTTGCCTTTGAAATCGACAGTCGGGTTTGGTATAGCAGCGAGTCAGGTTCCAGACAGCAAAGCAGCATGGAGACTTGATTTTGAGCAGGTATGGGCTACCCGTTGTCTACGGAAGTGGATGGATGCAGTCGTTAGGTTGAGCAGTTTGTTTCCAGTGAGACAACTGTGTCTGTCTCTACGTCTCTATGGAGATTGTCTGTCTTTTTGTGTGGCGCTGCCTGTGGAGAGAGTATTACTGCTGGGTTATAATAATGATTATTATTCTATGCTGTCTGTTTCGTTATTATGTAATATTGTTGCTGCGTGATTTTGATATTTATACTGTTTATTGATTTAATGCTGTTGTGCCTGCTGCTTTTAATATGTTTATTTATTTGGCTTATGCAGCTTGAGTGTATTGTGGGTTTTTAATTTTTGATGTAGCTATTTGTTGATTTAACTATTGTTTATAGTTTGCGTTGTAAAGTAACTTGGTTTTGCTACGTCTATTATGATTTGATTTGTAACTTATTAAGACAATTTTTTGTGGTTTTACTCCTCCACTCCTTCCTCCTTTGCTCGTCCCAACTGCTGTCAGTCGTTTCAGTTCCATTTCCCTTTTCATTTTAAGATCCTGCAGAACCGAGTGCGGTCCATTACAATACACACACACACACACACACACACACACACATATATATATTTATTTATATATTATATATAATATATAATATAATTTATTAATAATTATTATAATATATATATATCATATATATATATATATATATTTATATATATATATATATATATATATATATATATATATATAATATATATATATATATATATATAGATATATATATATATATATATAATATAATATATATATATATAGTATATATATATATATATTATATATATATATATATATATATATATATATATATATATATATATATAATATATATATATATATATATATATATATATCTTTATATATATAATATATATATATATATATATATGTCATTGCCATGAGAAACCTCTAATATTTGTGCCTTCAATAATATATATTCTGTAGTGGCAATGTCGAAACCGTCAAGTAATATGATCCACGCGAGAAGGATGAAACTCTCTACCTTGCATAACAAGAGACTCCTACTGTATTTCTATTTGCGTTCGTACAAATAATCCAGAAGGCTGCCCTCCCTCTTCTGCGTCTTTCTCCTTCTTTTATTATTCATGTTAAAGTTTCAACATGCTAACAAGAGAACCTTTTCCCATCTTGGTGTTTTCATACCTTACTCCCGGCAAGGCCAGTTCTTTCTGGCCATGTTTTATGCATGGTGCGAAGTGGAAAGAAAACTTCCACCCAATGAAAAACGTCATGCATGTGTAATCAGGGTCTTCGTTGGAAATATAACATTGGGAATTGTTGCTGTTGATGTAGAATGGGGCGGTGTTGTGGTCTAGCGGTTATATTCGCTTCCGTTGATGATTTTGTCGTTACACTCATTAATATTAATGATGCCGTGCCTATGGTATACTTAGATAGGGGTCGTTTTTCTTTGCTCCGCTCCTCTTATTGAAAGTTAATTTTGTGGCTTGAGCATCGTTAGCGACGTATATTTTGAATTTTTGTGACAGTGCATTGGTGAAGAGAGATATAAATCATGTATTCATATTGATGGCTCTAAACACAAGGGAGAAATATCATAAGTAAGTTTATAAAAATAGACGGGATAAAAAAAATAATGGGACTTATAGATACATTTTTGCCATATGAAAGTAATGAAATATCTCGCTTTCTAAATACCTGTATGAGACTGAAACTAATTGCATTCTGTCTATACTCTACTTTTCAAATGACTTAAATGAATTTTAGCGGAATACTTTATCATATATTGCTGAGGCGGAGAAGCAAAGAAAATAATTTAAAATCAAATTCCAAAAAATAGTTTTGTAAACAGATAAAACTTTTTGTTATAGATGGTTTCATTTTATTGTAAGTCTTAGAAAAAAATAAATTTAGTGTCAAATTATGACATTCTCCCACTGAAGTCTTGGTACAGGAATAACTTGAACAAAAGATAAATAAATATATATATATATATATATATATATATATATATATATATTATATATATATATATATATATATATATATATATATATATATATATATATATATATACGGACTTTGTAATTGATGCTTCCAGATCCAAGGAATTGTTAAACGTGAAAGGTTTGTTATCGCAAAGTGGGTGTTTTACAAAAATTGGATTCAAATTTCTTCAACACTTTAACAAATAATGCAGCTGGTATAATCACGACCTCTTTAAAAAGGAATAACGTTTAATGCCTACTTATTACGTGAATATTATTCCGCTGGTGAGCATAGATTTCGTTACGTATTCGTTGCTTATGGAAACATTCGGGTGAAATTTGTATTATGGCTGATAATGATAATATAGGTTGAATCAAGGCTACTTACAATTTTTCTTTGTCGAATAAAATCAGTTTAATGGAGCACTGAAAAAAAAAACTTGCTTAAACTTTCAACGTCACTGAAAGAAAATGATTAATCGTGTAAATTTTATTTCCAATTACAATAACATTTGATATAGCTCCTGATGGTTTATAAAAGAAGCGGCCTTTATTAGTAAGAATTATGAAACATAACAAATGATATCTCAATTTGGAATGATTGTGAGTCGGAAATAGTCAAACATAAATTAACATGTCTTATTATGTGTGTGTTAAGATCAGATTGTATAATTTGAAAGCAATCAATCACAAAATTATTTTTCAAGCTCAACATTTAATGTCCATCGCTTACAGATTTTTACCTAAAAACTATACATTTTATTTCATTACATTTGATTATTTTGCTCCAATTTTTGCTAAATTGAGATGGCTTTCTCTGCCCGTCCGCTCTTTTACTGTCCGACCTCAGATCTTAAAAACTACTGAGGCTAGAGGGCTGCGAATTGGTAAGTTGATCATCCACCCGCCAGTCATCAAACATAGAAAATTGCAGCCCTCTAGCGTCAATAGTTTTTTCTTTTTTTTATTTAAGGCTTAAGTAAGTCATGATCGTGTGTCTAACCGGGACTGAAGGTTTCATGGCCCGCGGCTCGTACCGCATTATACGCTGTACAGAAAACTCAATTGTGCCGGAGAAACTTCGGAGCATTTGTAACTTGTAATTGTGTATAAAAACTCTAAAGAACAGTAACAAAGACAATTAGGTTGTTTATATTCGGATCCAATAAGTATTACGGTTTAATTATAGTTCCCTGGCAATCTGTCGTTATAAAGTAAGACGTCATGGTCGTTGATAATTTTATAGGGACAATAAGTACATTTATATTTAATTTCAACACAAAATTGCAAATATCGCTTTTAAAATAAAAACATTTACATATGCAACCTACATGACTTTATTCGTCCTATGGATCAATGATCTTACATTCATAAAAATTTCATTGTTAATTGTGCCTGGCATATTATTATTATTATTATTATTATTATTATTATTATTATTATTATTATTATTATTATTATTATTATTATTATTATTCCTTGTGCTTGGGAAAGATAAATTATAAATGCTAGATAATAATTAAGTATGTTTTATAGGACGTCGAAGAATTAAAATGCAAGAAAACCAGCATTTCCAAGACTACACAAAGTCGAGACATTTTCAAAGACAGAAATTGTCCAACACTAAAAGTTAGTTAACATCATGTGAGGCCGCACGTGGACTCAAATAATTCCAAGTCCTCGTAAAAAGACTGAAGAAAGAAGCCGGAAAGCTCTTCTTTTATGTGGCTCTTTTGTTGACAGAACATGAAACTGAATAAGCAGAGGAAATGTCTGCTTAAAGAGAATAAAGCGCCTAGATTTCAGTGAAAAGAGAATGACCAGGCAGATTTACATTGCGTCCATTTCAGTAGAAATATTTACGATTGGTCTCATTTAATCCGGTTTTCTCATGTTTAATTACAAAAGATTTTTGTTATAAGTACTTTGTACTATGCATGAGCAAAATTTAATATTTCAGAATCTTCATAAAAATTCAAAGTATCAATATTACTGAAGTTTTAAGGAATAAAGTTTTTTCTGTCCATTCTTAAGTAACATAGATCACGTGAAAAGTTCTGATGATGGCCGTATATCCTATCATATTTTTCAATGTGTTCAGCCGTAAAAAAATAAGAAGTCATAATTATGATGGATGCAAAATCCCTTGTGGTTTCCGGAATCATGATAACGAGGCAGCTTTCCATGAAGTTCCAAGAGAGAAGACTGCCATTATAATACTCACGAAGAATTAAAAGCTTTAAAGGTACGTAAAATGTGGATCAAGAAACGAGTAGTACAGAACCGTATTCCTATTATCTGACTAACTGGATGAAGGTCTTTAGATAACTTTTCGATGAAGATTTTGGAAAACGCTCTGAGGGAGAATATGAAGTTTTAATTTTAGTGACAAACGATCTGCACATCTCTTGAAAAGATTCAAAAATTGATATGACTACGAATAATACAACTGTACCTTTTAATTACAAGTCCTGATACGCATTTTCATCTATTGCTTTGTTTTGTTTTAATGTTCTAAGAAATCTGTTGATTTTATCTTTGTTCGGACCGTATTGTAACAGGATCTACATATGGAATTATGTACGGACTGCCAAAGATACACAAGGAAGGATTCAGAGACCCATCCTCTCTTCCATCAATACTGCTAGCTATATTTTACTTGTAAAATTTCTTGTCCCTTTACTCCAACCACCGACTCACAACAAGTACACATTAATAAACTCGACTTCCTTCAAAGATGACATTATCACGCAGGACTCAGATCTGTACATGGTGAGCTTTGACGTGGAATCTCTGTTTACAAATGTTCCCGTTGTCAAGACTATCAACATCATTTTAGACAGGCTATTTCCCGCTGACGATTCCTTTTCCAACAATTTTAATAGAACCCAATTTAAGATGCTATCAGAATTAGCCGTGCAGGACACGCCCTTTGTTTTTAATAATACGGTTTTTAAGCAGACTGAGGGGATGGCCATGGGAATCCCTCCGGGTCCTACTTTTGCTAGCGTATTCATGTGGTCCCTGGAGGAGCGAGCCCTAGATGTATGTCCCCCTAATTTCCGGCCACTCTTTTATAGACGCTACATAGATGATACTTTAGCCCAGTTCAGATGCGATTACCATGCTGATACCTCTCTTGAGTATTTACATCGGTTGCACCAGGAGGCTGCTAAAATTCCAGATTTCCTCTCATCAAGGAATTAGCTACAGAACGGGTTGTCGACTATCAAGTCCAGAAAAATCTAACATGAGAGATCACAGTAAAAGTTGCAAAACACACATAGATATCAGCCATTTTAATAATGTAGGAAGAACGACATATAGACGAACTAACTACCATTGAACCAATCATGATTAAGCTAACAGTGCCTACTCTTAACCACCAGTCATCCTCCACCCAACTGTTTATTGCCTAATTACCTGTCCAGATACTTTGTTTTGTTTGTCTGTTTTTTTCTGTTGTTCTGTGTTTTTGTTTTTATTCAGTTTTTTATTCTTAATCTATTAAATAGGTTTTTGACTATGGTATTGGTAAACATTTAATGTGTATATCAGTTACTACATATACGCAATTGATGTGTAATCGCAATTTCAGTCTGGAAAATGTATCAAGCTGATATGAAACGTCGCCGCTAGATAATTGGATATATATATATATATATATATATATATATATATATTATAGATATATATATATATATATATGTGTGTGTGTGTGTGTGTGTGTGTGTGTGTGTATATAACTCCAGATTAACTTTCATTCCTTGCTGCAATGGTTGAAACTGCTGGTGACCACTAAGCTCATAGCTCTAACCTTCATTTTTTTTCAGTTATCGGTTTTATGCAGAACGTCAGTCTATTCAAACATCGCTGTACCTATCTTATGTCATTAGTCGAACCACTGTTCCCATCTATTAAGTATTTTCGTTAAACAATACAGCAGCTAATCCTTTCCCATCATAGCACAGAACAACAGCTTTAGCCTAAGGAAAAGTCGGGGAAATGTTGACAAAGAAAAGGCTATGAATACGAACTCAATCAATTACCAAGAACGTTGCTCTAAGGAAGACGGAGAGCTGATGTCTCCGGTGCAATATGCCTAATCCTCTCGGAGCAGATATTGGGACTTTGGTGTTTCCTCTTTCTCTTTGGGTATTAATACCCCAGGGCTTACAAATACAGAATATTCTTGGAAACTTTTCTCTCCCTTTCCCTGTAAAATCTATATAATAAAGAATTTTGCTGACACCCCATGTACATAAGACAGCAAGTAAAAAATGTTCAATGGAGTTTTCTGTACAGCATATAATGCCGTATGAAACTCTCAGCCACGGCCCATGAAACTCTCAGCCGTGGCCCATGAATCCTACAGCCACGGCCTGGTGATGGCCTTAGTTGTTGGCACCTACAGCCGTGCCACCGCACAATTTTGGCGAATTTCAACCTTTAATAAAGCAAAAACTACTCATTAGAGGGCTGCAATCTGGTATGTTTAATGATTGGAGGGTGGATGATCAACATACCAGTTTGCAGCCCTCTGTCTCAGAAGTTTTTGAGATATGAGTGCGGACAGAAAAAGTGCAGATGGATGGACAAGTAGCCATCTCAGTGCCAGGCTACATCCTTGCGGGAGTAAAAACAAATAGCTAACAACCTCCTACCAAAGACTTCAGGTCGTGGTGTCTGACTGATATGAAAAAAGGACTAGGAGTGCGAGGAGTGGCTTAAAGATCGAAATATTGAGCCTATTGCCTTACTCTCCCTGGTACTAAATGGGTAGAGACAGGAATTGGGCGTTAATCATATGTGTGTATGCAACTGCAGAGACCTCATAGCTTGCCACTGCCGCTCATTAACAACTTAAATCTACCAGATACATATGCAACTCTGTCTCAATGTAACATAAGCCAAAATTTATTCATAATTCAGTACAGATGCACTCGCCCCTATCACTCACATACCACTCCTCTGAGAGATTAACTCTGACTCGCCTCCCTTTGACTGACGCCACCTTGTCCTTGCAGGTATAGGAATCGAGAGAAAATGTGCCTGGCCAAGGAAGTGATTAACCAGTGCCATACTGGATTGGCCACATGGTTCCCACATGGTCACCGCATGTCAATTTGATGACAATGATCGGCAAACGTCGCAGATGGACAGAAAACACCCCCATTTGATAGGATGCTGGCAAACTTTCTCTGGCCTGATAAAAGGCACATGCATGCTGCACATGCCCTTAAAAAATTTCAACCTCAAGCAACTTCACTTGCATCGCCCTTCTGAGCTACAACCCTCCCACTTCCTTTTAAGACTGCTATTGCCAACCTTTGTTATTCTTTGTAGTGCCATAATAGTCGCTCCCTACTTTGACGCCACTAAGGAAGATGACTCCTATCTCCGATCCAGGGAAAGTGCAAGTTGACAAGGCTGCCACAGTCAGTTTATCTCAGCCTTTGACTTCTTCCTTTTCACTTTACTGAGTGATTCCTATATTTTCATTTAATTGCATTTTGATATAATCGTATTGTGTTATACTCATATTATGCTCCCACCCCTCATTGAAATCGGTCACCTTTATTGTGCAGCTTATTCATATTGTGTTCTATCATGATCTGTGATGATTGCCTTTGTTATTAGCTATCCTCTAAAGTTATACCATTGGGAAGTAGTGTAAATGTTTAGAGTCAATAATCAGTGCAGTAATTCCTTTTATTCTAAGTGATCCGTAATGCAACTTCCTCCCTTTGTAATTAATCAGTAATGTAACTGCTTTCCTTTTAAGTGATTATTAAAGTAAGAGGAGAGATTATTAACCAGACACCTTAGCTTTGACAGCTACTGCATGTTAGAATGCAGGCCTTTCATATTAGGTGAGCCAGGAAGTGTTATATAAAGTAAATATTGACATATTTCCTTTGTTAGTTTTATCTCAGTATATTTGCTTGATTTATGTTTCCTGTCTTCCACGACAATTATCAGTTTCTTTTAGGACCAGCATATGTCCTTACAGGGCTAGATTCCCAAACTTCTGACAGAATAAGCTCCAGTCTTTTAATATGACCAATGATTTACTTCATCTGTTTATAATGAACCAATTCATTTAGAACTACTCTGAGTCTGAGGAATAACCCTATTCCTTGAAGATCATTTCGTCCAGACAATTCAGTGCCATTTTTAGTGCCGCACATGCATTGCACTTCTAACATGGCTACCATTACTGTTGACAAGCTTTTGGGGAAACAACTGGGACTGAGTGGTCCAGATCTATTGGTCTCAGTAAAACCAGAAATGGAGGCTGAATGAATAGATCAGGAAAAGAGGGAAGAAGCAGAGAAGGAGAAAGAACGAATAGCCCAGGATAAGAGAGAGGAAGCAGAGTGAGCCCCTCAGCAGCCCTTTCTCCCCATTCCACTCATTCCACTCTCAGCAGTGTAGAATCTCTTATTAAAAGTCTGGCTCGACCATGTTCAGCGAGTGTTAAACCTCTACCAGCCTGCTCGTGGCAAGGTGGCTCTCATTTTGGTCATGCATCCAAGAAGGTAAAGGTGCCATGGCATTTAATACTCTCTCGGAAGATGATCAGGGTGATGTCACCATCGTTTTTGAAATAACCCTGGACCAATAGAGGCAGAGATGGAGGGGTTTGCCTAAGGAAGCTGGTTAAACTTGGTCAGCGTGGGTGACTAAGAAAACTCCTGCCCTCCATAGATGACTGGATGCCTCCAAGGCCTATTCATTGGAGGAGATCCTCGATCTATTACAGTTGTAGCATTTTCTTTCAAATACCCTCTTGTTCTTACCACCCATCTATCTATTGGACATGGCACCCAGGACCATTGCCGAGTGCTGCCGGTGGATGAACGCAATGACACCCACCATCTGAGAGTCAGTTCCTTTGGAAAGAAAAGCCGCCCCTCAGCCCCTCCTACTGCTAATTCCCAGGTAAACCAGTGCCCAAATAATCCTACAAGGAAGCCCATGTGTGGCAGCTGCTATAAACCTGGACACTCTACGGAGCAGTGTCACCACAAATCGGCTCCAGTTAAAAACCAAAATGGGTATTCTCCAAAGTAAAATGCTTCTGGACCTTGGGTAAAGAACAGTAGGCCTGCGCCCTCATCCAGGTATGCCAAGGAAGGATTTCAGCCGCAGTTATTGCACTACACGCATAAACCCCTCATCATTAGGTCCACCAGGTAAGGGTCCTATCTCTGTGGCTCCCCTCTCAAGGTCACTATCCCACTCACCAGGTCAAAGGGTTTGATAACTCTGGTGCACAAATGTCTATTATACAGGAAGATAACATTCACTATGGAGCTAAGGTTGACGGGCACAAACTGGTCACAATTGAGAGATTCAACCATCTAAAAATTATTCTTCCTATCTTTAAGTTGAGGGTCACAAGACCTGACTGATCTAAAATATGTACTCATATTTCTTGAGGGTATGACATCCTACTGGGATAAGATTCTAAATCTCCTCCTACATTTAGACAATCCAATGGCCCATGCCCCTCAATAGCTTCAGCAAGCACCCACAGTCATTTGCTAGCCGAAGTGACTTGGCTGCATGGTCAGCCTGGCACTACTCAAGTTACTTGTTGGGGGCGTTGCACTCTCAGAACCACCGTTTACCACCCTCTGATCTGCCATTTACCATTCCCATGGTGTTATCATATGTACTTGAATGCCCTCTCATGGAATATAGAATGAGTATGGCCGTCCAAAGGTTATCAATTAAGTCATGGCATACTAATTCAACCTTTTGTGTAAAGCACTGCTCACTCTCCAGTCATCTCCATTTTGACATCATTTTTTGTGTGAGTGAATATTCCTGAGTCCTTGACTCTCTACCCTTTCTTTTTTCTTTTCTAGTGTATTAATGATTAATATAAATACATGTAAAGTTTGAAATTATAGTTCGATTTAAGAACCACATCAGTAGTAATGTGCTATTTGTTTTCATATTTGTAAAAGTGCCATTGGACACATGAAATTGTTAGTGCCCTGAACGTGGGTAGTGCTAACTGACCTGTGCTGTGGCAATGTACGTACCTTCGTTAGTTCTATTCTTGTAATATCGAACATTCTCTAAGGAAAAATAGGATATACTGTATAGCAAATTAACTGATTTCCATAGGTAATATTTATCACATCCGTCACGCTAATGGCACAGGGCTGCTATCATACGAACTTGTGGGTCCAGTAACCACCCACGAATGTGTTAGACCGCCCCTTCAGGCCTAACTAACAACATGTTCTTCCCTTACATTAAAGCTAATAGTATAATGAATGACAGAATTAAATTAATCATATTAACCCTGTACTTCAAGGTTTAGTATATATTATAGATTATGATTACTAGTTATGGTTACTAATATTAATAATTATATGATATTGTGTTGTTTAATTGATAATGCATAAAAATGAACTTTACAAGGAATATTTTAATTTGCATTTATTTAGTCATGTTAAAGTTTATACCTCATTAATTTGTAAGTAAATGTTGATTTTATGTAATGTCAACTTCTGCATAGTTTTGCCTTACTTGAAATCTGTGTTCTGATATCCCTTAAAGGGTGTGAAAGTAAGTTACTTATCATTGTAAATGGCTATTCTAGTCATTTTAAATTGTCTATGGTTGGAAAGTCTTCTGTAATAAGGAGGTGTAAAAATTCACAATATCTCCATTTCAAAGTAACTTAAGCTAAAATGTTTTCATAATTCAATATAGGAGCAGTCACCCCTATAACTCACAAACTACTTTTCAGGGATTAACTCTGAATCACCTCTCGTCCCTTTTGACTGCTGCCACTTTGTTCTTGCAGGTACTGTAATCGAGAGAAAGTGCACCTGGCTAAGGAAGGGATTAACAGACACCATATTGGATTTGCCACATGGTTGCCACATGGTCACTGCATGGAGATTTGACCACAAGGATCAAAGGTTGCTGAAGGA
Organism: Macrobrachium nipponense; assembly: GCF_015104395.2. NCBI lineage: Eukaryota > Metazoa > Arthropoda > Malacostraca > Decapoda > Palaemonidae > Macrobrachium > Macrobrachium nipponense. The sequence goes on from NC_061109.1 coordinate 32,228,732, forward strand.
TAGACAACACCAACATCTACTAGGATACCCACGAACTTTCTCCGAACTGATAAAAAGCGCTTGTACGCTGCAGATGTCCTTGGACCATTTCAACCTCAACCAACTTTGCTTGCAATACTCCCCCTGAGCTACTCTCCCCTCCTCCTCCCCACTCCTCATCCTTTTGAGACAGTTATTGCCAGCCTATGTAGTGCCCTAATTGTCGCTCCCCTCATCGGCTTCCCTAAGGGAGCCGATGGTAAAGTCCAAATTGACAAAGGCTGCCACAGTCAGTTTATCTCAGCCTTCAACTTCTTTCCTTTCTCCTTCCTGAATGATTCCTGTATTTTTATTGTAATTGCACTGTGATATATTAATTTTTCTGTTATACTCATGTCCTGCCACTCCCCAGTGAAGTGCATCTTGTTCATATTGTGTTCTTTAGTGCTGTGTGATGATTGCCTTGTTATTAGATGTCCACTAAGATTATATCATTGGGAAGTAACGTAAATGTTTTGAGTCAATAATCAGTCCCATAATTCCTTTTACTCTAAGTGACCAGTAATGTAACTTTCTCCCCTTGTAATCTCTCCCCTTTTCAGAGATTATTGATGTAAGATTTGCACTTATGAAATCAGTCTCAGTGCCTTACATCTAATTGTCCCAATCTCTTTTCACATGTGTAATACAACCCCTGCTCATAATGAAATCGTTATCATTACAGATTTGCTATTTGTGTTGCTGGTGGATTCTGAATTCTTACTTCGTGTTGCTTCGGGATTCTTCCCTCCATCGTGTCTCGTACCTGCCATGTGACCAGAAACCCAGCTGCCTGTTCACGTACTCCAAGATATAATCCATTGTGGAACGTACTTCTGTTACAGGGCCCTGATGGCCTCCTTTAAACCCTTAGATGGTTATCAACTGTACTAAATTGATTTGGTGAGTGTAAGTATAATTAAGTAAGCTAATCTTAGAGTTTGCATAATCACTGCCTATTCTGAAACAGGCCATCTGCCTAAGTTTTGTGGTAGAAATGCACCTTCTTGTTTAGGGCATTTGCATCCAGGTTGTACTTATCCTCCAAGAGTTGTACACTCCCCAGGTACACACACACATTTATATATTATACTATATATATATATATATGATATAAAATATATATATATATATATAGATATATATAGTATATATTTATATATATATATATATATATAATATATATACTATATATATATATATATATATATATATATATATATATATAAGATATATTATATATATATATATATATATATATATATATATATATATATATATTAGAGAGAGAGATAAGAGAGAGAAGAGAGAGAGAGAGAGAGAGAGAGAGAGAGAGAGAGAGAGAGCAGTGGAACCAGTTTGTAAAAATGTAATAGTTTATGAAAATCTCTGTAGGACTGTGATAAATCATACTGTGGATACACAGGTAAATCCCTTGTGAAGAGATTAACACAATACAAACACTCAGTTAGATATGTACAAAATAGTTCGGCAATTCCCCATCATATAAATAACACGAACCATACCATGGATTGGAACTCACCCCAAATTTTTAACAAGAACAGCTGTTAATACAAATGGCAAATGATGGAATCTTCACTGATAAAAACATCAAGATAGTAGTTTCAACCTTTCCAATGGAGCCTGGGATTCGGACCATTTAGACAATGTCTTCCTTAAGGCAATGGTGGAGGATTAGGACAATTAATAGAACCTGCGGCGGCTCAGCAATGAAACCTAGGCGTCACCTAAGGGCATTTCTCTCACTATATATTTCACCAATGTGACTTATTCTGTCATTCACTGCTTGATAAGGGTGGTAGCCAGACCACTAAAATATAGACCTTAGCTTTAAACCAAAGTGATTTAATGGGCCTTTTATACTTGAGACATAATATCCAGATTTAACAGAAGAATTTATTTACACACACACAACATACACACACACACACTTATATATATATATATATATATATATATATATATATATATATATATATATATATATATATATATATATATATACATATATATATACTCTGTTGTCACAAATTGCTGTCCCTAGCAAGATCGATTAATTCACTATATGTATATCAGCCAATGACAATAGTACTGAAACCACTAGTTAGTGCATTAAGAAAGATTCGCGATAACCAGCAGTTATATAAATGCATTACGGAGTAGGGATTTGTAACTAAAATAACAATAGGTGAATTTTAACCTTCAATAAATGTTTTTCTTTCGAATAGAACATTCTGTTCATACGTTTACAGTGAAAAATGCTTCATGCTTTTTACTCGGAAATAGAATCAGATTACTAATTTGATTACGGGAGTAATCAATCAATTTGATACGGGTAATTGAAAGCAAGGCTGTCTCACAAAATTTAGTTTGGATGAACTTTTTTTTTCTCTGTACGTAATGAATTGAACTTACTGGTAATTTGGAAACACCAGACTGACGGATATGTACTCTCATTTCAGTGAAACATTTTTGTTTCCATGTTTGTTTATGTATGATTTATTTCTTATATAATGTCTGTCGTTTTTTAATAATACTTTTAGTTTTATCATATCTAATATTTCATACAGCTTTACTAAAGTATAAAAAAAGCTTCCCATCATTAATGATGATTAATTTACTTTATTTGTGGCTGACAACGATACGCACCTAAATTGTTCACCTAAATTCTTAACCAAATGCCAACGACGCGTTAACAGTAAAGTAGACTTCTATTCTTATAGCCTGACAATGCATCCGAAATCATTGTGTTACTGAGCTGATATAATTAAGTATAGTAGGAGATGTCAAATACAGTCTCAGTTAGCGTGTGAATTACTTAGTACGAGTGGCATGGAAGATTGCGTTCACTGGTGGAAATATGATGACAAGTCTTCATTTTTGTTTGCTGTAGCCGTTAAATATATATCAGAAATTAAAATGACAAATGATTCACGTAAATTATTCTCACAATATATGTACCATGGGATGGTAAAAAAAAAATGACACGCAGGATTAATAGGTTTCACAAGTGCAGTCCTCGTGAAACATTATTACTGCGCAATACTACAAGATTGGTCAACGTTCTACTAATGAGTTTTTACATTGGAATTTCTGAAGATACTGGGAAGCAGTGTTTTGTCCAAATAAAGATTTTTTCGAGTATCCCATTCTGCAATATGTGTGTAATTTTCTGTCGTAACGTAACAATGAAAAATTATACTTATTAAGCCGTTATTTATGGTTGCATTTCAGAACATGTTATCATACAACTTTCAGCATGTAATCTTAACCTAAATAAATCAACATCTCTCTCTCTCTCTCTCTCTCTCTCTCTCTCTCTCTCTCTCTCTCTCTCTCTCTCTGTTCCTTTTGCACTGACTGATGATAAACTATTTATACATGATTTATGTTCATAATGCTCTTACCCTGCAAGGATTTTTTTCTTCTTGTTGTCACTAAAGGTTTACGAAATTGGCAAGAAAGAATGAAATATATCTAGAAATTTCATTAAAGATTATAACAAAAACTAATATTGTTGGTTATATTCCTTGCACGCAAATACTACCCTGGAAAAATTAAGCTCCAAAAAAATATCGTTCGAAACCGTCTTTTCAAAATGTGCTTTCCTTGACGTAGTTTAATTGTGTTATGAACCTAATCGGCATTAGTAGATATAAAAAGTACCAACCATTTAGATCTGTGTACTTGGCATCGTCTGGATAAATTACTAAAACTAATGTGCATTTCATCATTTACTCCTTTGTTTGCTCTCCAGGAAGATATAATTTATCATTTAAGAAGTGGAAGGTCTTAACCAAATTTCTAAGTATGTCAGCGGACAATTCTTTTACCGTTATACCAATCAACGTACGAAACGGATTATTCATGTCAATATTGCCATTATTCGTTCATCACAAAACTGCTCGAACAGAGATGTTCTACGAGCGAGACGAACGAGGTTTAAAGTCACTGAAAATAATAAGGGGAAAAATGTGCAGAATTGTAAGAGCCTTACCTTCAAGTTAATACCGTGGTTGCAATATGTTTTTAAGCCCCTAGGTGCAGATATAGCGAACCCTTTTGCTTTTTGCCCAGGTTGCCAATATGACAGTGTTCTACAATATATGAAATATTTCAGTGGCTTCGTCGCTTTTGTGACTCCGGTAACTTTACAAAGGTCGGTGGAAATCAATTAAAATTCGATAAATCGGGACCTAACACAGAATTCTTTCTCCTTTCTCTGCTATGCATGAAGATATATACATACATAAATACACACATACATGCAGACACGCACACAAACACACAAAATGGTCACAGCAACCTAATCGTTTCATTCTTTCCTTCGTGGCAGTACCTTTGCTCACACCTTATATATATATATATATATATATATATATATATATATTATATATATATATATATATATATATATTTATATATATCCTCTAAATCACCTTTATTTATATATATATATATATTTATAATTCTATATATATAATATATATATTTATATATATATATATATCTATATATCCATATATATATATATATATATATATATACTATATATATATATATATATAAGATATATATATATATACATATATATATACTATATATATATATATATATATATATGTATATATATATGTACTATATATATATATTATGTGTATAGTTTAATATAATACTATAAATAATATATATATATTATATATTATATATAGATATAATATATATATTATATCTATCACACACATATATATATATATATATATATATATATATATATATTATATATATATATATATATATAATATATATATATATATTATCTATCTATATATATAATATATATATAGGTATATATATATATATATATATAATATATATTTATATATATATGTATATATCATAATATATATGTATATATATATATGTACATATATATATATTATATATATATATATAATATATATATATATTATATATATATATATATATATATATATATATATATCAGCTCTTCCGTAAATTGTAAGGATAGCGAATGTTAACCTTTCTTAAAACAGTATACATTATTTGCCTGATAACGGTCGGACATGTAACATAAATTCCCGTTCGATAAATTCATTTGACCATTTATGCAACTTCACTTCAGTCCTAAAGGGTTGTCTGACATTATTTTAATATTCAATAATTATTTAATATTCAATAATTATTTGCTAAACAATTTGCTATTTTAATTCTATACTACTTCGAAAAACAACTTATACTTCGGACAATGCTGTAGTTACTGTAATGAGTATTTCCTGTAACCCTCGCTCTAACCAAACCGGAAAATGTTTTATAATGATGTCTTTTGTGGGTGAACTTAAGCCTCTGTGTTCTTTAGAAATACTAAATTGGGCATATTTCATATCGCCAGAACATTGAGTCTTAATGTTCATCATTTGGGTACATGTAAAGCCGTCGTTATTTCATTATATTGTTAATATATTATTTTTGCTGTTGCTCTCAAGAGGTTCACGGTTATCTACAGATTTTAATGTCTGTAGGCCTTCGGCCCAATAAGGATGGTTCCAAAACCACGTTCAGCGCATTATAACAGTTTAATGTAGAGCTTTGCTTTTTGAATATAGAGATTTAAATTGACCTATCTGTTTTCGAAATCCCAGTCTTTTGGTCTCTGAAGAAGTGGGATTGAAATCTCTCTCTCTCTCTCTCTCTCTCTCTCTCTCTCTCTCTCTCTCTCTCTCTGAATCATGATCAAATGACCTTGCATTAGCTTAGTTTTGCGTTTGTAGATAAATGTTTCTCTATTGTAGAAAGTATGCACTGATTCTAGATGATGCTATACACATTACCATAATTGTTAACATTGTCTCAATAGTTCAAAATTGTTTTATTTCTGCTGTAACAGAAAATAACTATGAACTGTTTTGGCAATGTTTATAAAAGTTGCCCTGTGTTAAATTTATATTCACCGGTTGAAATCGTAGCATCATATGTGAAGGAAAATAAGCAATTTTCTTCAATTGATTGATATTAAAATTTGAAACCGTGATGATATGCCACTTATGCTATGTATACATAGCTAGGCTAATAGTTCTGAATAACAATTAGGTTGGACTACAGTTCACTGTAGGCAATGGAGTGCATGCTATTAAACTGAAAAAAAAAAAAAAAGGATTCCTAAATGATTTTGTATTTTCGCATTATAGGGAACCCATAAGGAGTAACATACTAGAATTACCAATATATCTAACAAAATGTAAGTATTTGCGAACCACAAGAGGTCTAAAAGGAAATACGAAGGTCAGAAGATGCCTTATTCATTCATCAGCTTAAACTACCATATACTGCTAAGACTGAAAACTTTTCAGTATTGTTTTTACTTGAATAGACCAAGGTTAAGATACATAACCCAGTTATAAAAAGTAGATATGCATAGCTCGAGCTACCATTTGCTAGTTATGTATAGAGTATATAAATTGATGATTTTAGAATAATATATTATTATATATAAATATAATATACTATCTATATATATAAATATATATATATATATATATATATATATATACGTTACATATTTGTCTATTTTTCATAAGAGTAAAATTGGGTATAATTTACTCCGGTTAACGCTAACTAGTTATTTGTTTAGTGATGACTTCAAAGAATATGAAAACCAATACTACACATTTTCAAATTCTTGTATGATCACAAATCAAGTAAATATCAATCGAGATTAAACTCTATACATGAATATTGTTTTCGAAACACGATGCACGATTCCTACGCAATAATATAGATTCCCCTCCAAGCGGCCGTAATCCTTACTCTGTCTTCCGAAAATAGATGCTTATAATCAATACCGTGTTCCATCCTTCTACTAGAAATGATATATATCCACATTAACCCCCCAATAGCACAATAAATCTTCAGCTTGCAGTAACATCTATCACAGTAACTTAATGTTTGCTAACCCTCATTTTTTACGCCGGTCATGGATTTTACATCTTCCACTCTTGGATTTACTCTTAAAGTATGTTTTAGGGAGATGAGAGCGCAGGGCATTGCATTTAAAGACTAAGGTATTCATTCAGTAACTTTTGAGAAAGGGTCCCAATTCCATGTAAAATAATTAGATTATCTATAACAGGAATAACTATAACAGTACACCACCTCAGACCGAATATTTGTGCCAGAAAACAATGAATGCTACTCAGTATATCGGAATAATTCCCCATAAACACAAAGGATAAAAAATAAGACTTATTTGGTCTATGGAATACTGAAGCAATCTATATAGATATACCTAAAGGTCTGTATATTTGATTACTTTATTTTGTACTATATAGTATTCATATATATTGAATATATAGTATCCATCCCATATATATATACCCCCCATGTATATAAAAAACCCCATATATATATATATATATATATATATATCATATATATACCCATATATATATATATATATATATATATATATATACATATATATAGATAGGGTATATATGATACTATATATATATATCATCTAATATAAGATAGTATATATATCCTATAGTATATATGTATATATATATATATATATATATATATATATGTATACTATATAATATAATATATATATATTATATATATATACATATATATATATATTATATATATATATATATATTTATTATATATGTAATATTATTTTATGTAGTATATATATATATATAATATATTATTTTTATATATGACACTATATCATATCATACATCATATATATATATATATTATACATTATATATATATCTATATATATATCATATATTATATATATATATATATATATCATATATATTCTATCTACTCTCTATCTATATATATATATATATATATATATATGTATATATATATATTATATACTATGTATTTATAAATTTTCCCTTCGCTTTCTCTATTTAAAAGTAAGTTTTAATACAGCGCAAGCCTCTGATACTCCTTTTCTCTCCTCTCACTCATCCCAAGCGTCTCTTGTTTCTGTAACTTGATGCCGCCTTAAGAATTTTGCAGTTTCAACAGGATGTTGGCTCCCAAGACCAGCTAGTTGAGCCAGATCAGTTCAACATAAGACGAGTAGACGAGAGCGATCTTGTCTCCCTTCGCCCCCAGCGGCTCCTGAGTTCAGAGCCCAAAAGCCTTATGAGCTCCTTCCCGTTCCCCTCCCCCAACCCACCCTTCACAGGTCTGTGTGCCCCTGCATGGTAGCACCTTGCCTTTACTAAAGTCTTCAAGAAGTCGACTTCTTTTGTTTGCGCTCCTACGAAGCTATATCACAGGATGATCAGTTCTACTGCAAATTCCTGCTGTGAAGGTGGATTTTCCCTGTCCTGTTCACTGCCCAGAAATTGCCCGCTGCACATGCTCATTGCTCCTAGCAATTATTCCAGTATTTGGCTTTATGTGAAGGTCGTTAGCATCCTTATTCGTGCCTTGAAATCAGTAGCATAACGCTAAGGTGTAAATACATACCCCTGTAAATTCAACTCTTGGAGTTTCCTTACGAATTTTCCCCTAAGTTGTTTTTGTCCTTAAACCAACACCCGCTTTCTTTTCTTGTATCTAAGTAGGTCTCATTGGTCTCCCTCTAATCACAGTCAGAATAAGTATCCGTTGCAGGAGCCATCAGACATGATTGAAAAAAAAAAAAAAAAAAAAAAAAAAATATATATATATATATATAGTTTTTTTATATATATATAAATATATATATATATAATATATATATATATATATATATCATAGTATATATACTTTATTAATAAATTATATAATATTAATATATTATATTAATATTATATTTATATATAATTATATAATATATTAATATATGATATATATATATATTTATATATATATATATATACACACTGTGGTAAAGCCCTCAAATACTGGTTATTACACTTGCCATTCATAAAATTCAAACTCTAAGTTACCACACAACAGTTAGACACTTGTGGCTTCATAACAGATAAGATACGATTGAGTACTCTAAAGGCAACAGTGATCCCTTAAAAAACTTATTAAACATCCAAGAAATCAGAACAAGTTCATTCAAAATAAGTGCGAGTTATTCATATGTGATTAAATTAATTAAAGGGCATCACTCCAACAACGACTTTAAAAGTCAATCAATCACTGAGGTAGATATATATACAAGTTCAATCCTATCACTGATGGTCAATAAGTGAAACACTTATAAAAGATACAAATAAAAAAAATATTTCTTTAATCCAAATCTATAAGTAAAATTCACAATCTTAAAAAATTTACTTACTTGGAAAAACACAAAATTTTACTAATTCTTGAATTAATTATTAATCTAAATTAAAACAAAATTAATTTATCAAGAAAATAAATTAATCAAAGAGTTAAATTGCTCAAGTAAAATTTAAACTGCCAAGTAATTATTGAAAATTTGAAATAAACCTAAGTAAATGCAAATTAATGCACAAGTGCTGAAATAAATCAAGTATGCAATGCTAAACCATTAAGAAATACCTAAGCTAATCAAACAAACTGTGAATGCAAAAAGATGAAAACACACAATGCATAAGAGTATCAAATTTACCATCAAAATGTAAAAAAAATAAGAAATGGTACCCCACAGAATATGCATAAAAAGCACATAAATCTTTTACAGAAGACACAATAAAATGAAATGTGAAAAAAATGAAATAACTTCACAGTAATATATATCCTAAATTTTTTTAAGTGCACTTAAAACTTATAATATCACTTTATCTTGTACATAAATTTTTTTTCTTTTTGCTGCAGCTTCCAAATACATGAAACCACTTGAAGAGCCTGTTACACACTTTTATACAATGTCTTTTCAGATTCCACAAATACCGCAGTGTTATTGAAAAATTTAAGCTATTCAATTTGTTTATAAAATCAACATTGCTTTTAACGTTCGTGTTAGAAATGTTTCCTACCAAAGGTGTAAGAATTTTTACAAGCCATTTAGATAAATTATACGTAACTGAGCCCACTGAACTAATGATTGGTCTGATAGGGTTATTGATTTTATGTGTCTTGACTAAACCATACATATAAGGTTTAGTCAAGACACATAAAATCAATAACCCTATCAGACCAATAATTAGTTCAGTGGGCTCAGTTATGAATAATTTATCTAAATGGCTTGTAAAAATTCTTACACCTTTGGTAGGAAACATTTCTAACACGAATGTTAAAAACAATTTTGATTTTATAAACCAATTGAATAGTTTAAATTTGAATTTTGATTTTAATATGGTTAGTTTTGATGTTGTCTCTTTATTTACAAAAGTGCCTGTAGATGATTTACTTGAATATTTGGAGGAGGAATTAGAACGTCATGACATTCCCTTAACTGTAGCAAACCTCATTAGTCTCATAAGGTTATGTATCAAAGATAGTAAATTTTGTTTTAATGGGGAATTTTTTGTACAAAAGTTTGGCATGGCTATGGGTAATCCCTTATCTCCTGTCCTTAGCAATATTTACATGGAATTTTTTGAGACAAAACTCTTACCAAGAATTTTGCCCCAAAAAATTACATGGTTTAGGTATGTGGATATTTTCTGTATTTGGCCAGTTCACGAAAATCTCCAGGAATTCCTTAATAATCTCAATAATTTAGTCCCTTCTATAAAATTTACTGTAGAGGAAGAAAGAAATTGCAATTTGAATTTTCTTGATGTAACTGTCCATAGAAATGTTACAAATTTCACCTTTTCTGTCTTTCGAAAATCAACTAACATTGCCTCTTTTGTTCATTACTACTCCAATCAACATCAAAATGTTAAATTCTTCGTTTTTTCTGGGATGTTCCTAAGGGGAATTTTATTAGGCGATAATAGAATTGTCGGTGCCTAGGCGCGAACCCAGGACACCATACAAATCCAGGAACATCAGTGAAGCTTTTACAAGCTCCACCACCGCAAGAGGGTATAAATTAATGCCGTCTCTCACCCTCAAATACCTTTCGCGCTCAGGTATTCGCTGATTTGTAGTCGGCATTAACCCACCTCGACCTCGGTAATGCTGGGTCCAAATCAGCAGAATATTAATTCCGAAGTAGAGTGAATTAGATATTAAAGGACATTTGTAGCTCGATGTATGTATATGAATCACGGTAATGTGATATGACTCATATTAATGGCTACGTGCTGTCATAAGCACTACAACACTACTGAGGTCGAGGTGGGTTAATGCTGGCTCCAAATTAGCGAATACCTGAGCGCGAAAGGTATTTGAGAGTGAGAGACGGCATTAATTTATACTCTCTTGCGGTGGTGGAGTGGGTAAAAGCTTCACTGACGTTCCTGGATTTGTATGGTGTCCTGGGCTTGCACCTGGGTGCTGACAATTCTTTTATCGCCTATTAAAATTCCACTTAGGTTAAGCATATATGAAAATATATTAATTCCGAGGTAGAGTGAATTAGATATTAAAGGACATTTGTAGCTCGATGTATGTATATGAATCACGGTAATGTGATATGACTTATATTAATGGCTACGTGCTGTCATAAGCACTACAACACTACCGAGGTCGAGATGGGTTAATGCTGGCTCCAAATCAGCGAATACCTGAGCGCGATAGGTATTTGAGGGTGAGAGACGGCATTAATTTATACCCTCTTGCGGTGGTGGAGTGGGTAAAAGCTTCACTGATGTTCCTGGATTTGTATGGTGTCCTGGGTTTGCGCCTGGGTGCCGACAATTCTATTATCGCCTAATAAAATTCCCCTTTGGTTAGGCGTATAGGACATTTGTAGCTCGATGTATGTGTATATATATATATATATATATATATATATATATATATATATATATATATATATATATATATATATGCATATACATATACATATACATATATACATACTACATACATAAAATATTATATATATATATATATATATATATATATATATATATATATATATATATACATACATACATACATACATAACATATACACGTGTGTATGTATATATATATATAATTACGGAGGGCTGACAGCAATACATTCCATCAGCGATTCCAGCAAGATAGCAGCTAACATGAGTAGTTCATTGAGACGATTCGTGCACCAAGACCTTGGCACATCATCAGTCAGGAATTAAAATTTTTTTCTTAACATTAAACTGAATTAAAGCTATGAAATCCAAATGTGAATTTGCTGATACGTGGTACTCTTTGACAAGAACCTAACTTGTGAATACTAAAAGACTACCTATCGGGTCAAAGAAGAAGAGCAAAATGACTAGAAATGTGAGGACCATCCTAACTACACTTCAGGCCAACGAAAGGGGAGTGATAGAGACGTCATTGTTTAAATTAGGTGATAGGTGTTTTATGTAAAGTGACTCAATTGTTGTTAGAAAGGATGCTTGGGTTGTTGAGGTAAGGACAGAAAATTATTATTATTTTTTTTTTTTTAAAGGAATCTTACACTTTGAGGCATGTGTTCAAATGCTCGAGAGCTCGGGATTTGTTATCATAAATCCCGGCCAATTGTTGAGTCCCGTGTGACTATAATAAAGGACTTGCAACAATCTCCATGTTGAGCCAAGATAAGAACCAAGGCTTCTTGGGCATTCATATTTATCGATTACATTGGACTACATAAAATCTTAAAGCTTATCCTTATCCTTACTGCCAATCTTTTTTTGGATTTACAGGGATTTACAGGCTTTACTCGCAGGTCGAAGGGTTGCTTTTGGATCGCCGATAGGACCTTTATTTGGTAACTTTTTTATGAGTCATCTTGATGCTACGAGTTTCTTGAAATTTACCATAGAAACTGAAAACAACAATTCAACAGCCTTCTTGGATGTAAAAATTGCTAGGGGTGAACAACGTTTTAATACTAATGTAAATCGCAAGAATACTCTAACTGGATTGGGGAATAATCTTTACACTCCATGTATTTATGATGTTAAAGTTACCTCTGTCATTCCGTTGGTACACTGAGCACTTAGATATACTACTTCAGACTTGTCTGCTTTCCATAATGAAATTGAATACCTACTGAAATTTTGATAACAAACTCTTACCTAAAGCAATTTGTTTTTAATATTAATAATAGAATGGTTTCTCATTACGTATGTCCACCCCCTGCTAGTTTCAACGTACTTAAACCTAATATGTACGCATCCATTCCCTTTATCCACTCAGACAATGGTTTCAAGATAGATATAAATATAAACAAACTAAAACGAATAAACAAGGTTAACATAAGCGAACAACTCATTGGGTCGAAATCCATTCCAGAATTCTTTGTGATCTGGGATGCGGGACAGAACTGTGGTCCTCTTTTTCAATGAATATTTAAGTAAGATGCAATTTACTTAAATATTCATCTTTATTTAAAAGAAATAACCCCGTTGCCTTTATCAGGTCGTGTTACCACCATAGATTTATCTTTGGATAAGCTTAATAAAGCAGAATGCTCTTCCTTATTCACAATATCTCTAATTTTTAGATCTGAAAAAAATGTACCCCTATCTCTTGATTATTTTAACTCAAAACACCTAAATATCAAATTTACTTCAGAAGTAGAGTACAATAATACTTTAGATTTCCTTGACGTGCTCGTAAGTAAACACAGTGATAACACTTTTTCAACGTCAGTTTACAGGAGACCAACATTTACAGGATTCACAACTAATTTTTTTTTCATTCATCGCTATAGTTTATAAAGGCAATTTAGTCTCTACACTCGTGACCCGTGCCTTTAACATTTGTTCAAGTTATTTTAGTCTTCATTCAGAATTTCAGTTTATAAAAGAAATTCTTGAATGAAAACGGTTTTAATATTGCTTTCATAGATACATATGTTGGTAAACAGCTAGAAAAGTTATTGTTCCCGAAAGTTTCCATTTCAAAAGCCAATAAAGCAGTACTGTATTTTCTATGTTTTTCTATGGTAATAAGAGTTTTCTGTTAAAAATAGACTACTAAAACTTTTAAGAAAATGTTTATCCCCAAGTTAATGTTAGGGTCGTGTTCAAGCCTAAGTGTACTATTGGTGGTTTGTTTAGGTAAGTACAAAGACATCGTACCCCCAGAGCTACAGTCTCATGTTGTTTATAAATACGAGTGTAATTGGTGTAATGCAATTTACGTGGGAAAAACAAAGCGCCAAGCACGTGTACGATGGTTTGAACACTTAGGAGATCAGTTAGGACAAACAGGCTTTTAGCAAAACCACCATTCAGTGCCATACGGGATCATGCAGAAAATAGTGATCACCTTTAAGCTTAGAATCATTTTCCATTTTCTCTAGTCGAGTGGCCCCCATGGAGCTGGCAATAATAGAAAGTCTCTACACTTTTAAGTTGAAACCTCACTAACAGCGAGAGGTCCACGGAGATGCTGAATTTTTAATTTTTAGTGTGTAAGTTTGTATGCCTTCATGATGCAGGTATTTACTTCTTTTAATATTACTTCCTTTCCTTTTTTTATGCTTGTACATTACCCTTTTTATATACATACAATGTAACCTTTGTGTAACATTACTGCATTCTAATGATCGATTGTAATATAGTGATTTTTTATTTTTTCTTTTCTTTCTGTGTTTTTGCTATAGCCCTGATGATGGAGACAGTTACTCCGAAACCGGTAGTCAAAACAAAATAAAGGATGTTTATGTACAAGTGCTGGTTTTACTCTTTCTATCAAGACTCCGTTTTCCAAGGGATAGACAAGTTGCAGGTAATACATATTTCTGAAGTTCTTAATTCTAGCCCTTTTGCTGATCTCTTTCCTTAAAAGTGAATTATTTATAATGCCAGTATTCCTATTCTCCCGAAAGCTGTCATTTAAAGTGACGACAGGTCCTTTCACAATCCTCCGAGTGGTCCTATCCGCTCTTTTATAGATAACTTTTCCTCCCCTGATGTCAATTGTATGATCAGAATCCCAAGTGGGGCTTAGCAATGGTGCTGTAAATATTACCAAAATGGCAGACTGCAATATGTTCCCGTTTCCTCTGGTCCAGGGAATGGCCACTTTCACCAATACAAAAGTTTTTACACCCAATAGCATATGCCTCTCGACATTGGTGTTTGTTTTTTTACTACTGTCCTTGATCGTTTTCTTTCTAAGAGTATTACGGTATTGAAAAACTACGCAATAGCCATGGCTTTCTTTTCTAAGATTATTACAAACATTTCTCAGGTCATGATTATATGGAAGGGGAAGGATTCAAAATTAGTATTCAAACGGTATTCCCTTGGATTGTAAAACATTCCCCTGGCTCTAGCTATACATTTGTCAATGAAATAAACTTGGAGGAACAGAACTTTATGAACTTTGTAGTCAAAAAATTGATTTCCTAGTCTATGGAACTAGGGTCACAAACTCTAAACGCTCTAAAAAGCAAGTTGGTAAAACATTACTTTTGATTTTCTCGTCATAATATGAATAAGAATGTGTGTGCAAATTTGTGTGTGTACTTTTCCTGAAAACAGAAAATTTGAACGAATTATTTACATCACCCCGGTGAACACCCAAATCTTAAAAGAGCAGTTGCTTTTGGACCATTCCTTCCACTGTAAACTTGATGGATGGAATAAAACTATTCTAATAGACTTTGATCAAAACATTTGACATCGTCCTCATAAACCAAAAAAGATATCATCAACATATCTTACCCATTTAAAAGGTTTAAATTATTTGGAAGTTTGTCCACAAAAAGTATTTCAAAAAATTCCATACAAAGATTAGCTGAAACAGGCGACAATGAGGCATCCAAAACAACTCCATATTTGAGCTCGAAGATAGTAGAACCTACACACGTCTTTATGAGCTCACATAATTTATTAATAAGAATAGGTGGTATACGGCCTTCTACAATCTGATAATGCAGATGACCACCCTTCACCTGACAATTCCGGAATGGATTTCGACCCAATGACTTGTTTGCTTATTTTAACCTAGTTCGTCGTTTCAGCTTGCTTATATTTATTTCTATTTCTTCACCCTTGCCGTATGTCTCTAGTTTAGCGATCAAGTCTACTGAAGGATGGACGAAAGCTATAAGTTTTGTAAATATATTTCTCGTTGGAGAATATTACTGTGGAATCTTCTAATGATATATATATATATATATATTTATATATATATATATATATATCATATATTTTTTCATATATATGTGTGTGTGTGTGTGTGTGTGTGTGTGTGTGTGTATGTCTGTGTGTGTCTGTGTGTATGTCTGTGTGTGTGACTTCTTTATCCTAGAATATTCCGACTTTATTTGTTGTTATAAAATTTTATGAACAATTATATATATATTTTTTTTATTTTAGACCTTATTTATATTTCCGTTTTCTGTGTAGTTTCTATGAGACTTAGAAATTAATAATCATATATGATTAGGTAAATATAAAATATACATAAATGCTATACATGATTGTCAGTATTGATTTCCGTAGACGAACAGTTTTGTGCAGTTGTACTAATATAAACATGATGGGTTTATATAAAGACAATACAAAAATGAGCCTGACATAATTTCGCTTACCAGCGGAAGAGTCTACTAAAAGTCTTCAACTAGGGATTTAGTAACGTCGATAAATTTTTTGAAAAATATAGATATAATCATTGCGGGTATTATTTTGTGGAAACAAAGACAAACTCGTGGTGCTCGAATCACATGACGCAATATATAGCTCTCTTTCATTAGGGCAATGTTATTTACAACAGAAAAACCGAAAAGTTATTTTAGAAATCAGTGTGTTTTGTGCTTGTTGCCTATTCACTTCCATGTAACTGAACTCTCGTATTTGTGGGAATATATGTCAGCAGGAGGCGATGAAGATGGTTTGTAAGAGAATTATAATCGCTCTACTCCACAGAATTTCAATTATTCTCTTCCCAACGAAAATTGCTGACTCCGCCTCCTATTTATTCAACAAGTTGAGTTATTTATTTATATCTTTACTATTGTTCATTGCTTCTTATATCGCACTGTATGTGTGTGTGTGATATTATGTTTGTTGGAATATATTATCTATATATATATATATATATATATATATTATATATATATATATATATATATATATATATAAAACACACACACACACACACACACACACACACACACACATATATATATATATATATATATATATATATATATATATATCTATATATATATATTATATATATATATATATATATATATATATATATATATATATATATATATATATATATGACTTTCAGATGTACTCGCGTTCAAGATTTTCATTCTAATATTGATTGAGGTTCACTAGAATTGGTACGTATGTTTATTGCATGGCAATGAGGAAGACTGATCATTAGAAATTAGTATGAAAAATTACTTCCGTATCTTCTTATCCATGGAGTCTAAACATTTCTCTGTTGACTATGTTTTCCATGAAAATGTGAATGTGAAATGTAAAACGCTGCGAATTAAGGTAAAAAGAATATTTGTTTTCAGAGATCCCTTGAAATATTTATTCCAGGTTCACCTAACTGTAAAGGATGGTTAGCCGGTTAAAAAAATATTAAGTTCATTTGGTTTCACGTCGGATTTTTTCCATGTTAGGCAAATCCATATTTCAAACGGTGAACTTGCTGCTGTATATATCAAATGTTTGGCAAATTCCTCTACTTTCTTTTAGATGTTTGTAAATTCTAAGATAAGTTTAGTGTAGCTGAATAATCATAAGGGTTCCTCGAAAAGATAACAAAATATCACGAGAACTTGATATCTTTCTGTAAACTGTTGCCTAAAGGATCCTACTGATGTATACCTCTATCAATATTATTATTGAATTTTAATTATTTTTAGTTGATATTGTGAAAAGGTTATAAAAATTATTTAATCTTTTTATCGTTTCCTTCCCTGATTGCTTTTTACACACTTTATTTTTACTCACTTATTTACTGCCTGTAAATACGTTGTACATACAACTGTATCCGGCATGCTTCTTTGTCAACAGTTATTTTGTTCAGTTAATAGCGAGTAATTCAACATAATAAAACGGAAAGTACAAACACATGATTTGCTGAAAATGCAACAGAGTATGATTTAACAGAGCAAGCAGTCTTTCTCTTATACAAGCAGAATTCGCGTAGGTGTTAGAAAATTGTTAACAAAACTGTTGCCAATTGTACCACGTAAAAGAAAAGCAACGCACCTTTTATTCTGCTTATATCCCTTGATTTGAAGAGTATAATAGATGTTTTGAAGATTCTTTTATTCTTATTTTCGGGCATATAGAGTAATAACCATATATAAACACACTTAAAACCAATTAGTTAAGCGTAATCTTTATTTCTATTTGGAATCATGAGATAATTTATTCTCTTCTCTCTCTCTCTCTCTCTCTCTCTCTCTCTCTCTCTCTCTAGTAAGAACTATAGACGGTGTTTAACGATGCAAAATTTCTTTATATTTTGAGTTAAATAATAAGTAGTTAAAGAAAGCATTCATGTTAAGATGCTAATCCTTAATCTTACTAGTCACTGACCTCTTGCACATTATACATAATAATATTGCATGTGTACATATTTATAAAAGTAAAACTAACTAACTTACCTTATATGTTTATTCGACAGCATTAAACTATAAGTAAATCAATGTAAAACAGGAACTTTAATACAAAAACAGGCAGTATTACATACGTTCAAACATACAGACAATGTTGACAGCGATTCGATGCATTCAAAACACGATACATTCGAGCGTCCTTCGCTGGAACGTTTTCATTACCACTTTTAATCTTCCCTTTCTCCTCATCTCATGGAGACGAACCCAACACTAATGATGTGGGATTGCTTTTTTCCCCAGCGCCTGATCGTTTGTTTAATGTCTGCTCTTTAATCGCTGATCACTTCTCATTAATCCATGGCAAAGACCCCCTCCCAAAGGAGCAGGAAAAGAACCGGAGATATACGAGATCCGCGAATGGAGACGGGGGGAAAAATGCGCGTGAGAATGGGGGGCTATTTTGCTGCCTAATGCTCAAATTAAAACTTTTATCGAGAATTTCGACCAGTCTAATGGCCATTCATACGAACGAATAAAGCCATTGTATAGGGGACAATGGAAGACACACTGACCGAAGAAAATTCTAATAGATGGTATTCTACAATAACAATGGGACAGATCTGTCAAGCGACCGAAGTCTCATTACGCCAAATGTGTCGGCGGAGAGAAACAATTTCACTTACCGGAAGAAAATGTATTTCCATAGATTGCATCATTTCAAGACGACACAATAGACGTCGCCTGGGTCTTGGTATAACTGGGTCAGCCATAGTACCTTATCTTTATCCAACC
>NC_061109.1:32248638-32271864 GCF_015104395.2 Macrobrachium nipponense
TATATGTATATATATATATATATATATATATATATATATATATATATATATATAAAATAATTAAATAATATATATATTATATATAATATATATTAAATTTTGATAAATAGAAAAAATGATTCCTTTACCATCACGCCGTTGTCTTACACAGAACCATGTTATTAACCGTACCGTTGGAAATTGGGGGAAAAGAATAAAAAGTAAGAAACGAAATAATATGAGGAACCACACTCAGGCGTCTCTTTAATCAGGCGGGACATCTCACTTAGAGGGCATCGATTAGACAACCTGATAACAAAGCTGGCAGTGACAGGATCTGTCCGCATTACATGCGACATGAGATGATCTACTCACGCACTTTGATATTTTATTTTATTTCTTGTGAGCAAACACGAATACATTACACCAAAACAGACACAGTACAAAAACACTGAAATATCACATCGTAGAAAATCTCTCTCTCTCTCTCTCTCTCTCTCTCTCTCTCTCTCTCTCTCTCTCACAATGAAATAAACAAAGAAAATGAGTTAACATTCGTCAACTGACTGTATAACACAAGTTCATTATTATGGAATGATTAATTGCTGTAACAAGGAATCAGTAATCATTTATTTCTGATGTTTAAACTGCAGTTTCCAAAAGAAAAACAATTTTTTCTTAAATGCGGTTAGGAGACTTATATGGTTATCTGGATGAATATAGTAGGTATACGTTGTGAGGATAAGGCAGTTAGTTGAATAGAAATATTGATTCTGATGTTTGCTTGTTCTCAGTCATTTCTCCAGGTTTACTCTGGTGGTCATGTTGACGGGGGAGGTGCCGTCAGTGTTGTGTTGTGAGAGAAGGCAGTCATCAGTCAGCTGTCACAATACGCAGTCAGCTTGTGGGCAATCAGCAGATAGGCTGAGAGTCAGCTAGGTATTCTTTACCTGTTAGAAAGCGACAACAAGGGGACATTCTCTTTGTCAGTAGATTTAATATCATCTTTAATGGTAGCTGGAAAATGATGGAATTAACTGCAAATCAGTCAATAATTGTTTAGTAGTTCGTGTAAAAGGCTTGTTTGCCCAAAGACAGAGGTAATAATTGATACTTGTTATCCTGTCATTCTATATATATATATATATATATATATATATATATATATATATATATATATATATATATATATTGTTACGAAGTGGCAAGTATCTGGTTACCATTCATCAATTATTACCTCACCAAAAGCCAGACACCTGAACCTTCATCAAACAGGTACTAAACGACTGAATACTCTAAAGGCAACAGTGATCCCTTAACAACTTACCAATATTGCAGAAAATCATACTAAGCTCATCAAAACAGGTGTGACGTAATCTTGTAAGTAATTAAATAATCAAAGGGCATCACTCCACCAACAACTTTAAAAGTCTAAGTATTTCCCTGATTTCAGAAGTCTTAAGTACTTTCTCTGGTTCTAAGTCACTTCAAGTAAATTGAAGTAAAAACAGATTAATCACCACTCTAGGTTTCTACCTAACATCAATTTAATCAAATGCAAATATACTGGTATAAATATAAAAATACTTATAAAAAATTTAAATTAAAAAATTTATTATTAAACTCAAAATTTATTAGTGAAATTCACAATATCAGGGAAAATTACTGTTACTTGAAAACAAAATAAAGTTTAATTAATTCTTGAATCAATTAAGTAAAATTAAATCAAAATTAATTTATCACAAAATTCAAGAAAATTAATTCAATCAAAATTCAAAAGTGTTAGGCAATAATTTAAAATATGAAATAATTCACAAGTGCTATACAATAATAAAACTTGAAAAGAATTCTAAGTAAATGCAAATTAATTCACAAGTGTTAAATTTAATTGAATATGCAACGACCAACTAATGAAAATAACTAAGTCAATTAAATTGTGAATGCAAATGAAAATATAAAATAAAAAGGCACACTTCAACAAGAAAATGAACAAATGCAAAAAAAATTAAACAAACACAAAACACAAAAATTTGCAATGTGTAAAAGTGTAAATCCTTTCACTCAAAACATTGTAACCATCAGTTTTTACCAAACCACTGTTCCTATCAGTTATTAGTTAACCACTGTTCCTATCCATTATTAGTTATTAGTTATTAGTTGCAACTAATAAAAATATAACACACTTTACCTTTTTGGTATACCAACTTCTTTCTTCGCTGCAGGCTTGTTTCACTCTACCAAACCCAGGCACCGTTAAGATACAATGTTTGTTCAGATTCCATAAAAAACACTATTTAACACTAAATAAACTCTAAGAAATATCAAATAGGAAATTCTCAAGTTACGAGTGACCAATTTATATTTACGTTAATATAATCTCAAGGACGTCGAGGGAGAGAGAGAGAGAGAGAAAGAGAGAGAGATCTGAATGCCTTGAGTATCGAAGATGTAATGAAATTCTCTTCCTTACAGAGGCTGGACAGTGGATGACACAAAACGTTTTTGGGCAAAAATTCTTTCTAGAAGCTTTGAAATCTTACGCAACTTTACATACAAAATGTGCAATCTGCATGTGGCTTTGATCAAAGACATACACATACAAGACCTGTATACAATAATGTTCGTACCTGATCGAGAAGAAGTCGAGCGATAATCAAGACTGACATGTTTTGATAACAACGCGAAGACTGGAGCTCGCTTATCAAACGTGTTGACAGCTTAGGAAAGCAAACGGAGATCTTGGAGTCCCTCTAATTTCACAGTGCTGACATAACAGGGAAACAATCGTAGTTTCGAATGGATAAAGAAGATCTCTCTCTTTCTACATTTTACGTTATATATTCTTTTTATATTATGTTATGCGAAATCTGAACACACATTCAAAACATCCTATCTCTAAGCTATCTAGGAATCTGAAAAAATGTTGCACAATTCTACATAACATTTTATACAGTAACAGAGGAGATATATCTATATCTAAATCTATATCTCTATCTATATCTATATCTATATATATAATATATCTATATCTATATCTATATCTATATCTATATCTATATCTATATATATATATATATATATATATATATATATATATATATATATATATATATATATATATATATAAAGAGAGAGAGAGTTTAAATATATGCTAAAGCGCTCCTTTTGCCTACTGTACTGAAAAGTTAACCTTTGTCTTTCCTTTTATTTGTATCTTTTAATATCATGCTGAATTATTTCTTTTTAAAAGACTTTCCGTTACACTGTTGGCTCATGCATAATCCTGCAGGATTTTTTCATTTCAGAAACTTATTTTTCGTTCTGCCTAAGTCCTGCTTTCCGTTCATTTGATTATTTTAGATATGAAATCTCTCTCTTCATATTTCTCGAAACATTTCCTTTCTCTATCTTATTCAGCATTGTTTAAATAAATTCAAATTATGATATTAAATAAAAAAAAGGTCATCCAATAATCAGCTCACCCTTCCACTTCCAAGCATTTAATTCTTGTATTTTGAATCATGAAAATTGCAGTATTGATGAAGTTTTCACAAAATAACTAATAATTCATGCATTACCTCTCCTACCTTACGTAACTGAAATTACAGCCTCAGGTTCAATTGCTAGTTTTATCAATGCCAGTCCTCCCGAAAAAAGAATGCAGGGAGGTGACTTGTGCAAAAATATTTTTTTTTTTTTTGAAATATGGAAAGCAATTCGTTGCAAACCTCTATATGGTATATATATGTATATATATATAAAATATATATATATATATAATATATATTATATATATATATATATTATATATAATGCATGTAGGTAAGTAGTATGTACGTATGTATGCATGTAGTATGTATGTATGTAGTATGCAGTATGTATGTATGCATGTATGTATGTATGTATATATATAGATATATATATGATATATATAGTATATATATATAGATATATATATATCGATATATATATATATATATATATATATATAGATATGTAGGGTGAAGGAGGCAGGAACACACAGGAACTTTGACATTTTGACATTTATTCCGACGTTTCGCAATACGTTATTGCATCCTTAAGGAATTCTACAATAAATATATATATATATATTAATTTTTAAAAAACTTAAAAAATTTTAAAATTAAGAACAATAGTTATCTATAAGTCAATTTAAAAGCAGACCATATTTAAAACACAATAGGTTAAGTTAAAACACAAGTTACAAAAAAATATCATGAAATTGAACATTAATCTACAAGGATTTATTAAAAAATATATGATAATAATAATAAAAATAATAAATAACTAAAGGAGTGGAGCTAACCTGCCAGAGCAAAGTGAAGAGTAAAACTGAAGGAAGGAATGAAAAGTAAACAATAACAGGCTTTAAGAACAACGATAAAGTCAATATAAAAAAAGTTAAACAGCTGAGGACTGGTTATTTAAAACTGGAACAAGTTGTTTAATTTTCAACGTCTCTAAAATAAATAGGTCTTTAGAGTTGTTGACCTGTCCAATTATAGGGAAATCTTTGTATTGAATGTTAGTTTTACATTGTAAAGAATGATTTCTTATGTTGGATGCATCTGGGTTGGACAGGCGACATCCCGTTCTGTGACTAACCCGCTATGAGAATCGACTCGTACCCTAAGAAGACGCTTCGTGGATCCCACATAATTTCCCATATCACATCTGGGACAAGTATACTTATATACCACATCAGACGTCAGCAAAGGGCAGAGTCGGTCGTTAACTCGGAAAAGGGAGCCAATTGTAAGGGGGTTTTTCGGAATCAAATTTACGTCAAGGGCATTAAAATGATTAAAATGTTCACTGATTATTTTAGTGAAGCCTCTACGGAAGTTGTCAGATTTTATGTACGGAAAGGATGCGTAGAATTTTTTCTTTGGAACGTTAAAATACAAAGGGCTATTAGAGAACTTTTTGCTAAGTAATTTGTGAATGATTTTGTTAATGATCTTGGTAGGGAAACAGTTATCGTTAAAATATTTGTAAATGAAGGTAATTTCGTTATGGAAAAGTTGCCAGTCTGAGTGAGTAATAGTGGCCTATGAGTAAGTGTATAATCAGAATTTAACTTAAAGTTATAAAAACAAAAACTCTAAAAATTAGAGCCCAGACCTGTAAAGGTTACCTTCCTAAAAATGGTGGTTTTAAAACAGTTACTATCCCTAGATACCAAAATGTCTAAACAACACTCCTGCTCCTTTTCGATAGTAAACGTCATGTTAGGGTGACATGAGTTAGCAAATTCAAGGAAAGACTCAGAGTGGAACTCACGCCTGAAAAGAGCAAAAGTGTCGCCCACGTATCGAGCATAAAACAAGGAGCGGAAAGATAATGGACAATCATCAAGCATGGATTCCTCCAGGGAACACGTGAAAATATTAGCGAATGTTGGGCCAAGAGGGGAGCCCATAGCCATCCCTTCTACTTGCCTATACAATTTCCCGTTAGAAACAAAAGCCGTGTCCAGCACGGCCAATTCTAAAAAGGTTTTAAAAGTAACACGATTGAAATTACAAAACCTAGAATCAGGATCAGGAAATAACTTATTTAAAATAATACTAATACTTTTTTTAACAGGTACATTTGTGAACGGGGCCTCAACATCAAGGCTGGCCATAAATAAGTCGGGGTCTTGAGGTAATATTAAATCTTTAAATTTGTTAAAGTTTGGCATAGTATATTTATTCTTAGTCAGATGCTCCAATAAGGGGACAAGGTAGCTAGTTTGTAATTAGGAGATTTGTATGAGACCAAGATAGGCCGAAGGGGAACATTGGGCTTATGAATTTTTTGGAAGGCCGTAAAGTATACCATAGGATGACCCAGTGCAAAAAAGCTCTTCGTAAGTGTCTTCGTTGATGACTCGATCGTTCTTTAGTGTACGAAGAAACCTATTTATTTTATCCTCAGCCTTGAAGATATTCTGGTAATCGGGAGTACCAATCTCTTGAAATTTAGTATGATCATTTAAAATCTCTTCCATTTTATTTAAATAGTCTTCTCTATTGAGGATAATAGTTCCCCTCCCCTTATCTGGCCTCAAAATTACAATATCTTCTCTGTTCGAGAGAAAGGCGCCCATTTGAGATAAACACGCTAAATCATTTTGTAAACGGCTGAGATTGGCGCCCAATGGAAAATTTTTTAACCGATGGAAAACACTCTCAACCGGGAGAAAAAACTGACAATAGTTAGTTTTGTAAGTTGGGAGACAGAAATCCAACCCACATAATTTGAAAAGTTAAAAAAATTCTCATGCTATTTACAGAAGTTGGGTAAAATAATACCTATATTAGATAGTTTCCTATGATGTCTGTTTTGCGTTTCGGTAATAAAATCTTGAATACTTTTGTTAAACAGTTTAATGAAAATAAACCTATCAATAATGGAAAACGATCCAAGTACATCAGCACGCAAGACAGTAATAGTATTATTGTACCCATCCCAAATTTTCTGTTTAGAAGTAATTTCATAGGAAAGCAGATGTTGAGTGGTATCTTTATAAAACTGAGAATGATATAGAGACGACCTGTATACTTTGAACTTTACAAAATTGGGAACAATATCATTGTTTTGACATTATTTCAAAAATTCAAGATCCAACTTTGCTTTCTCCTTTTTTCTATAAAGCTTCTCCAACTTCCGACACTTTGCAAGTAAAGAAGACCCATACCGTGTTCTCACTAGTTGATGACAGTGTGTAATTCGTCTTGTTCGTAGGCGAATTAAAAACTGGATAACGAAAAACCAGCAGCTCAGCTCCATAATCCAAAGAAGAGTAGAATTTTGAAGAAGGCACTTATATAGCCAAAATCAGCAGGAGGCCACTCGGCAGAGTCACAATAAGTAGATGAAGGCAGGCAGGAACACACAGGAATTGGACATTTTGACATTTATTCCGACATTTAGCAATACATTATTGCATCCTCAAGGAATTCTACAATGAATGTAAATAAAATAATTTATAAAAACTTTTAAAAAAATTATAAAATAAAAAACAATAGTTATCTATAGGTCAATTTAAAAACAGACTATATTCAAAACGCAAAAAGTTAAGTTAAAACACAAGTTACAAAAAAACCCATGAAATTGAACATTAATCTACAAGCATTTATTAAAAAAAATATATAATAATAATAATAATAATAATAAAAATAATAAATAACTAAAGGAGTGGAGCTAAACTGCCAGAGCAAAGTCAAGAGTAAAACTGAAGGGAGAAACGAAAAGTAAACAATAATAGACTTTAAGAACAACAACAAAGTCAAGATAAAAAAAGTTAAACAGCTGAGGACTGGGTATTTAAAACCGGAACAAGTTTAATTTTCAACGTCTCTAAAATAAATAAGTCTTTAGAGTTGTTGAACTGTCCAATTATAGAGAAATCTTTGTATTGAATGTGAGTTTTACATTGTAAAGAATGATTTCTTATGTTGGATGCATCTGGGTTGGACAGGCGACATCCCGTTCTGTGACTAACCCCTTTGTGGGAATCGACTCGTACCCTAAGAAGACGCTTCGTGGATCCCACATAATTTCCCATATCACATCTGGGACAAGTATACTTATATACCACATTAGACGTCATCAAAGGGCAGAATCGGTCTTTTACAATGTAAAACTAGGGAATGAGACTTTTTGGCATTTGGCATAGCCCGTTTGACGTCCCGCTTTGTTCGGCATTGGCTGATTCGGCGTAGCCGATTTGGCATATAGAAATTTTCGGCGGAGAGACTGTTAGGCGTCAAATGACTACTTTGTCGCCGTAAACGACATTTCTAGCCATCAAATAGATACTTCGTCGTTATACTAAATTTCAAGAGATTGGTACTCCCGATTACCAGAATATCTTCAAGGCTGAGGATAAAATAAATAGGTTTCTTCGTACACTAAAGAACGATCGCGTCATCACGAAGACACTTACGAAGAGCTTTTTGCACTGGGTCATCCTATGGTATTCTTTACTGACTTCCAAATACTCATAAGCCCAATGTTCCCCTTCGGCCTATCTTGGCCTCATACAAATCTCCTAATTACAAACTAGCTAAGTACCTTGTCCCCTTATTGGAGCCTCTGACTAAGAATAAAATATACTCTGCCAAACTTTAATAAATTTAAAGACCCGACTTATTTATGGCCAGCCTTGATGTTGAGGCCCTGTTCACTAATGTACCTGTTAAAGAAACTATTAGCATTATTTTAAATAAGTTATTTCCTGATCCCGATTCTAAGTTTTGTAATTTCAATCGTGTTGCTTTTAAAACCTTTTTAGAATTGGCCGTGCTGGACACGGCTTTTGTTTTTAACGGGAAATTGTATAGGCAAATAGAATGGATGGCTATGGCCTCCCCTCTTGGCCCAACAATCGCTAAATATTTTCATGTGTTCCCTGGAGGAATCCATGCTTGATGATTGTCCATTATCTTTCCGCTCCTTGTTTTATGCTCGACACTTTTGCCTTTTTCAGGCGGTGAGTTCCTCTCCAAGTCTTTCCTTGAATTTGCTAACTCATGTCACCCTAACATGACGTTTACTATCGAAAAGGAGCAGGAGTGTTGTTTAGACATTTTGGTATCTAGGGATAGTAACTGTTTTAAAACCCCACCATTTTTAGGAAGAAAACCTTTACAGGTCTGGGTTCTAATTTTTAGATTCTTTGTTTTTATAACTCTAAGTTAAATTCTGATTATACACTTACTCATAGGCCACTATTACTCACTCAGACTGGCAACTTTTCCATAATTACCTTCCTTTACAAATATTTTAACGATAACTGTTTCCCTACCAAGATCATTAACAAAATCATTCAAAAATTACTCAGCAAAAAGTTCTCTAATAGCCCTTTGTATTTTAACGTTCCAAAGAAAAAATTCTACGCATCCTTTCCGTACATAAAATCTGACAACTTCCGTACAGGCTTCACTAAAATAATCAGTGAACATTTTAATGCCCTTGACGTAAATTTGATGACTTCTAATGTGGTATATAAGTATACTTGTCCCAGATGTGATATGGGAAATTATGTGCGATCCACAAAGCGTCTTCTTAGGGTACGAGTCGATTCTCATAGCGGGTTAGTCACAGAACGGGATGTCGCCTGTCCAACCTAGATGCATATAACATAAGAAATCATTCTTTACAATGTAAAACTAACATCCAGTACAAAGATTTCTCTATAATTGGACAGGTCAACAACTCTAAAGAGCTATTTATTTTAGAGACGTTGAAAATTAAACAACTTGTTCCGGTTTTAAATAACCAGTCCTCAGCTGTTTAACTTTTTTTTATCTTGACTTTGTTGTTGTTCTTAAAGCCTGTTATTGTTTACTTTTCGTTTCTCCCTTCAGTTTTACTCTTCACTTTGCTCTGGCAGGTTAGCTCCACTCCTTTAGTTATTATTTATTATTTTTATTATTATTATTATAGTTTTGTTAATAAGTGCTTGTAGATTAATGTTCAATTTCATGTTTTTTTTTTACTTGTATATTAACTTAACTTATTGCATTTTAAATATGGTCTGCTTTTAAATTGACTTATGGATAACTATTGTTTTTAATTTTATAATCTTTTTAAAGTTTCTATAAATTATTTTATTTACATTTATTGCAGAATTCCTTGAGGATGCAATAATGTATTGCGAAACGTCGGAATAAATGTCTAAATGTCAAATTCCTGTGTGTTCCAGCCTGCCTTCATCTACTTAGTGTGACTGTGCCGAGTGGCCTCCTGCTGATTTTGGCTATATATATATATATATATATATATATATATATATATATATATATATATATATATATATATATATACACACCTCATATCATATTACCATGATTCTATACATATATCGACTACAAATGTCCTTTAGTATCTAATTTGCGAGGGGGAATTTATTAAGTGATAATAGAATTGTTGACCGACAGGCGCGAACGAACATCGACCTCTCTCAATTCCAGGACTGGCAGTGAAGCCTGAACCAACCTCGCCACCGGGATAGAGCGAATTAGATATGAAATGACATTTGTAGTTCTATATATATATATATATATATATATATATATATATATATATATATATATATATATATATATATATATGTATATATATATATATATATATATATATATATATATATATATACATATATGTATGTATGTATGTGTGTGTGTGTGTATGCTAGCTGACCAACTCAACATTGCCGGGGAAAACTGAAAGACAACAGATAAACTCACACTCTCTGTCTCACTCTTATTCACTATCACAGTATTCAATAACCTTATTCTGGATATTTATTATTAGGTTTGCCTGCCTTTTTTTCTGACAGTTCATCGAAATGGGCGGTAGGCAGTTTGTGGATGTAACAGCCTACTCACCAGATTGATTGAGTTGATGGAATTACCTAAAGTTCTCCCGACCAACTGCATTTGTGGAAGGGTAAGCAATGATTTCATCACAGTTTGCCACTCGATTTCAACTGGGATGGCTCTCAGCCACTTTGATCAGAATAAATAATAGGCCTAATTTATTTCACGGTTAGACTCTTCAGCACTATTTGTAGGTTATGAGTCTAATCATATAACAAAAATCTGGTATAGGTCTAGGGCAATTTATTAATGTCCTGGCTTGTTATGATTTGTGTTATTATAATGACAGTAAACTTCAGTGTCCATTTTGAAAAAAAAAACCCAGGTTTCAATTTAAACTCATGCATTAAAATTGCATGAGACTGTACATCTTTCCTATTATTCAGTGAATTGCCGCAGCGGTTAGTCTTCCACCTCCTCGCCAGATTACGGAACAAATAGTGGTAAAATATATAAGACTAAATTCAATTCATGGTATATCTACTTTATAATATTTTAAGGACGTGTTTAACATTGCATAATAAATTACAATTCATTATCTTTACAATGACATCAAATTCATTAGCATAGTATTAAGTACAAAGTTACATGGATCTTTAGATAACACTTACCGCTAGGAATGTCTGTACAACATCTATAAACTTGGTTCATTCATTCTTTTGCCAATGACGTCATCATAAATCAAACCAAATCATTCCCTTCTTGGAGGTATGCTAGGCAATTGGTTATTTATTATTTTAAATAAATATGTGTTGATAAAAGATAGAAATTGATATATATCACATTACAGTAACTTTACTTTCCCAAATGACGGGAATCGTATTCCTTACTGTGTATGATTACATCTGCAAAGGGTACGAAAATGACATGTTGTGTTAGCTGTGACTGTGAGCACTTCGAGTTACGCTGTACTTTGCTTTTTTTTCCATCTGTCCATCTGCCTGTGGTGTTTGTGCATGGTAACACTGCGTCCCGGTGTAATTCACATAGAGTAAATTATTAAAACACTTTTCAATTGCAAATGTACACCGAGATGTCCTTTTATTTACCTAAAACTTACACATAGCATAACTATTTAAAGCCCGGGACGCATTGTTACCATGTGCGACCACCACAGCCGGATGAACAGAAAAAAAAAAAGAGAGTAAAGTTACTCAA
Organism: Macrobrachium nipponense; assembly: GCF_015104395.2. Taxonomy (NCBI): domain Eukaryota; kingdom Metazoa; phylum Arthropoda; class Malacostraca; order Decapoda; family Palaemonidae; genus Macrobrachium; species Macrobrachium nipponense. The sequence goes on from NC_061109.1 coordinate 32,260,170, forward strand.
AGTGCGGTAGTGCCATTTCTTAACTTATTTCCTATTTTCATCGTAAAAATTTATGTTCTATGCATATGAATTCTGCAGATGCCTCTGGAAAAGAATTATAAATGTACCAAACGTTTTCCTTATACTGTGAAGTTTTGTCAATTCGCACGATAACTAATCCCAACTGTCAACCGTTGGAGTGTCCAAGGTGATATTTCGATTATTCCAGACCTCATTCAAACTGGCTATATAATGAAACACGTCATTGTAACGAAATGCGTCACTGTAACGTCACGAAGGTAAAAACGAAGACGATATTAATGAATGAGTGAGGAAATTCACATTTGTCGGCCTACCATGGTCCGAGAGTTTGCAGTGGGGAGAGTTTAATGACGTCACCAGAAAATTTCACACTAGCAACTCGTTACTCACAAATCGACATGAAGAGAAGATGGACTAAGAACGAAAATTTCATTTCTTTTGTCTGTAGTTCCAGGTCTCTTACGGAGTAGGGGTTTAATTTTGAGTTATAAACCTTCCTGGGGTGATATAGAGGCCATGTGTCAAATTTTGTCTGGGTTTGTCAAGCAGTTTGTATTTCTATAGTGGACAAACGAAAATACAAACACACACACACACACACACACACACACACACACACACACACACACACACACACACATATATATATATATATATATATATCTATATATCTGTATATATATATACTATATATATATATATATGTATATATGTATGTATCCAAATTGTACTACCAAAGCTATCAAAGGATCTTCTCCACCCCAGCTATCAACAATATCAAGAATTTTCCTAACATACCAAGAGCTAAAATGTAAATTTTATTAGAGTAGGTTAAGAATGACAATTATTGTAATAAATTGGGTGGTGCGAGTAGTCATAAAAAACTATATTAGATGTAAATATCATATTGGGAGATAAGAAAAGAAGAACAACGACAAATAAAAATGAGAGAGATTCTTGTCATTCCTCAGATAACTGAAAATGTTCAGTAAGTTAGAGCCAAAGTCACAGTTTCTATATTTTGTATTATTCATATTGGTTTCATTGTGATTGTTTGCCATTTTGTTTTAGGGTTATTAACAAATGGTCAATTGGCCGATGTGTGCAGATGGTGCATTACTGATTACGGGGTGGCGAGTGTAAATTTAAAGGCTCTGTTCCAAGGACTAGCATATCTACAGAATGCAGGCCGATTTCTGTTCTTCCTGTCCTTGTCAAAGTTGCCGCAAAACTTGAAGCAGTTAGGCATATACGATACTCTTTTAGATTTGACATGCCATTAGGAAATAACCTTGATAAGGATTTTAGGGCTGCTTTTCGATTTAGTAATCACATGGCACCTTTTATAAACTTCACAATCTAGGAATGGGTGGATATGTTTTAGGATTACTTCAAGACCTATTATATCAGGAGTTACGCAGAGTAGTGTTCTTCGTCCACTGCTATTTTAGTGTACAAAAGTGACGTGGTTGTTGGTCTGGAAAACAAGATTGTTCAGTATGCTGATGATGCAACACTTGTGGGTGTAATGAAGTCTCCGCTTATTGGAAATGATGCTGTCCGTAGGCCTAATCGTTACAAGGAGTGAATTAGTAAATGGTGTTGTCGGTGGGGTTATGAAACTGAACTCCAGTAAAACAAAAGACACAGATGATCAGCAGATCTCGTACAAATTTGCCATCCATCCTCCCTTACTGATGCATAGGACTATATCTTTAACGGTGATAAAATCAGTACAATATGTTTAAGGTTATTTATCGTTCCATTTACTAGAATAATGTTGTTTGGTGAGGATATCTGCTTCTACCAGAGCTTTCTCTCTTTTAGATAGAGTGGTCCGTGGGGCCAGGTTTATGTTTCATAACATTAGCAGTTACGGTTTGGAATATCGACGGATGGTCTCCTCTTTTTCCATTTTTCACAAGTTGTAATTTAACAGATATCTTCTGCATTCACAATTGATCCTGATGCTCTTTTACTGTCGAGAGCAACCACACATGCTGAACAGCAGCACCAGTATGCAATAAATGTGCCTAGTTGTCGAACTTATCAGTTCCAGAAGTCTTTTATTCCTCACTTTTAGACTGTGGAACAGTTTCCCAGAGGATGATGTGTTATTGGAACAAAATCTAAAAACATTTTTATGCATTTTTTTTCTTTTCTGAGAATGCTTTTGTATGTGTACGTGTTGCGACGTTTTGTGATTAGATACCCATTAGTTTTTTTCTCGTAAAGATAAGGACCTTTGAAACTTATCTGTTTTTTTCATTAACTCAAAATAAGTGACATAAAATGGCATGCTGACTTTGATTTTCCACTTATCCCTTATAATTTTTAGAAACTTGGAAGATATAAATCTTTTGACACCTAATTTTTGTTCTCCCGAGTGCTTAGTCATAGAGCGTAAAACATCAAGATTCCCTTGAGATAGGATCATGAGTTTCAGGTTCGGCGATTTGATAGATATCAGAATTTGTATTTGTAATTAGATATATCTTTTGACGTTTAGCGGCTATTCTTGTAAACCCACACTTAACTTGGAAAAGATAAGTACAATAATACAGTATAGTGCCATATAATTCAAGGAAGTACGTTTAATGTTAGCACATTTCACTATTAAAATGTAGCTCATATAATGAGTTTTCTTTTAAAGCTTTTGATTAGCAAAAACTCTAAAAGGAGAACATATGCGGACACTTACAAACTGCATATATTATCCCAGGTTGAGGAAAATTTAAATAAAGGTAAAGTTTAAGTTAAGATAGTGCGCATAGGGTTGGAATGTAGAGCAGACAACACTAGCGATTTAAACGCATAATTCATTATATTCACATTTTCTTATATGAGCTCTAGAACAGCTTACACGGACTCGGAAAATTAGATATTAATGTTAAATAGAAATTACATTTTATTATATGTATCGTCCTTATTATTTTGATATAGAAGCGTTTGTCTCTATAACGCGTTTCAGTGGTTTAAAGCAATGCTAGTTTCGCATCTCCAGAAAAAGTTACTCTAGCAATTAATGAAAATAAATTTGATGTTGAAAATGTAATCAGTGTGAATGGTACTTGTGGTAATTTACTGGTTTTATTTATTTGTTTATTTATTTTCATTAATTGAATTTTCTTTGATATTTTGCATGCTTTGTTATAATTTATTTTAGTATTTAAGAAAATCAGACTTCTTGTTGCACTGATATATATGGCACTTATTAACGTGTTCCATGATCACCTACGATTAAACCCCTCTTGGTAAGAAAAAAAAATACAATTACCTAGTTTATGTGCAAGTAATTTCAAAGGAAAATGATTCACAGCTTAATTGCCTTGACCTATGTAAGGCGATGACCTCCATTTCTTTTCTCTTTATTTCTTTATTTTGGCTCATCAAACAATATAGACAAAGTGCGCTATAAACAGCTCGTCCTTCATCAGAGGAAAAGGAGAAGAGAAAAATATAAAATGCCAAACTCTCAAAAGGAAAAAGAAAAAAAAAGAAAAATTACTTACAATTTAAATTCTTCCCCATTATGACAAAGATAAACACGAATTCAATGATCCCACTCGGACAGTATAAACGTGGACATTTTCAGACAAACATGCCAGTTTCATTCTCAACTGGAATTACGAAACAGTTCAAGTCTTTTTCATCCTGCGACGAAAGATCCTCTGAGCAGCCGGAAATGAAGCCGTGCGGACTACATACACCTTAAGGGCCCCGAAAACTAAAACCCTCTCGCAGCCTAAAGCAAACCTGCTCCGACTAATACATCTCGTTGGACGGTTGATTTCTCCCACTCGTGTCGTCGTCCCTGACCCGAGGGCGAGTAACAATCGAAGAACATTTCCTCCGCCTCACGGAAGGCGCCGTACCGTCACGAAGGAGGGCCCTGCCGCAGGGTGGCGTGACTCGGCTTGATTGTGAGTAATCCAGGGAGAAAATTTCAAATGCCTTGTAACAACCTCTAATTGAACTTTGCCTCCTCGAGCTGTTGTTATTATGGCATCAACTGGTGGTTTTATTTGTGATTGAGGGACGGGATTGGTTCCAGGGACCCTGGGGGAGGGGGAGAAAGAAGAGGAGCCGCTGGTCGTCGTGGCTTGAAGGCATCGATCCGGTCTCGGTACGTCGTAAATGATTCTCGGATCCACGACATTGATCACCTTTTCACCATTTTATAATGAGATTCACGCATTCAGCTTGGTCATGAATGGTGCTCACTCATTCATTCACCCGACCTTTGGTGTGTTGCTGACTAAATAAAAATACCGGGAAGCGAGTGAATGGGTTCCTTCTTATTATTAAAAACGATGGCAAAGACATTTTTTTTTTCATTTCATGCTTTTTGAACTTTCTGTGAATTTGCCAATAAGTCCAATAAGTTCCTAAGACCCAACTGAATAGTACTCCTAATTAAAGGCGAATTATTTATTGCGTTTTACAAACCACACAAATTTTTTGGGGTTTTGGGGGAGTTCAGTTTAGTCTTCTTAGCTGAAAGTTAAAAAATTAATAATATAATTCTGTTACAAACCGTTTGCTGTATGACAATGTTCTATGCGTTATAGTTTTTTTACACACCACAAGCACACGCACACACACACACACACACACATATATATATATATATATATATATATATATATATATATATATATATAGATATATATATATATATACATATCTATCTATATATATATATATATATATATATATATATATATATATATATATATATATATACATATATATTATATATATATATATTATATATATATATATATATATATATATATATATATATATATATATATATATATATATATATATATATATATATATATATATATACATATATATATATATATATATATATATATTATATATATATATATATATATATATACATATATACACACATATATATATATATATATATATATATATATATATATATATATATATATATATATATATATATATATATATATCTGGCACTAATGAGTTTATGAGCGCATGTTTTGCATATATTTCTGACTCAAATCAAGAACGAACCCGTCTCAAATGACGGGCCAGGCCGCTACCAATAAACCCACAAAGGTGTGAATTATTTCTCAGGTATAGTGAATTTGATGTTTACCGGGATTAAAGGCTCAATATTTGTATTCATATTGTGTCATAGGTGTTTGAGTTACAAAATTTCAAATTTGTTTAATCATGTATTTCAAACTTATCACTCAATTACCATAATGGACAACAGTTGATATCGATTCTAGGCAAAGAATCTAAATTCGACAGGCTTATGTATAAATTAAAAGGAAAAGATAGTGATCCTGAATTATTTTGACAAATTTGCCTGTTAACATAATACCAGAATATAAAACATATCCTTGTAATAAGGTAGAGAAAAATTAAAACACGATTCTGGTAGAACTTATCACCAGGATTCCAAATATGCTCTTGCTTTTCGTCTTCATGAGGAATTAATGTCTGGATGAGGACTGGATGAGACGATAAATTGTTCATTCATAACAGTATATGGATGACTGAAGAGACACTGGGAAATAAGGTGAAAACCATTCCATAGCTGCATTCTCACGAGATATCTGAAAGAAAGATATAACATCCAAAATGAAGACCCCAAAAATTGAGGTCCGAGTTTCATAAAATATTGATACCGGTCTTACCCGGCTGTAAGGTTCGTTACCCAGAATGAAAAATATTATGTTCACTGGGTTTTGCGCCTGAATTCTTCATGTTTGGTAAATTCATATTTTAAAAGTAACCTTGACTGGAATAGATATATAACATTTTTCAACAGAAATATATATATATATATATATTATATATATATATATATATATATATATATATATATATACGTATATATATATATATATATATATATATATATATATATATATATATATACTATCTGTGTGTGTGTGTGTATGTGTGTGTGTGATGTGTTTGTGTGTGTGTGTGTGTGTGTGGTGTGTGTGTGTATGTAAGGATAACGATCTGGTATAGAATAGTTCATAAGCTTTAAAAGAACTTTTCTGTCTTCATCGTATGGTGGCCGTAAAATGGCTAGAAGCGTTTCCGTTATATTTGTAAGTGTCCTGAGGAAGGGAATTAGGGCATTTTTGTTCAAATTCCACATGATCGGATTCGTGAATTCTTTACTTAAGCTCCATATCCTCTGTAGCCCATCGCCATTGAACTATTTTCTGCCTGCAACTTTTACCAGAGACACGTTGTTCTCGTAGTCTCTTATGTTTGTGTATGTCCTCTTTTCTATTGTTTTTGTATATGATATTCCTGGTTAATTTGTCCACAAAACCGTTTCAAGTGTTATCAACCATTACATTACCTGCGCATGTTATAAGGATGTTTTGTTACAATAAATTTGGACTGATTTATTATAATTTGTGTACGAACTTCATGTTCTCCTAGTCTAAATTGTGGTGGTTTTTCATTCGGGATTGGCAACTGCCGAGAAAAAGATACAGCATAGACTGGGAGAACATAACTTCTTAGACAAAAATCCAAATAAAACGGTCAGAGAATTGACATTTCGCATAAATGTAATGGAAGTCAATACTGGCGAAGTACTGAAGACAGTTTATCAAAATCAGTCATATACAAAACATTAGAAAAGAGTACATAATAAAACATAAGAGACCACGTGGACAATGCACAATTAGAAAAACCACAGACAGAAAAATGTCAAGGCACAAGACCAGAGCTACAAATGAGGTGGATGTTATTAAAGGATTTAAGAATGCCAACACACGGAAAATATCTTGAATTCCCTTCCGCATCCACAAATAAAGACAGTGGGAACACGTGTCTCATGATTTTACAGCCACCAGTCTACGAGGACACAAAGTCCTTGAAAGCTTGTAACTTCTTCTAAGAAAAATCCACTAGTAGATACCATTCTTTATAAATGAGGTGCTCTTATTCACTGCATTAATGCTCAGACAAATTGTGAAAGACATCAAGGATAATATTATAATACATACATATATATATATATATGTATATATGTTACGCATAATGTGGATAATTGCCTAATGTGAACATTAGGCAGAAAAATTGCCTAATCTCCATATTAGGCAATTTGTTTTGCACAATGTTGACAATAGGCAAATTACTTGCCTATTGTCAACTTTAGGCATGATTTTCAGATTAGGCGAGGGTATTTTGCCTAAATGTGAATTGAATGACGAACCACTATAACTGGAGTGTTGTTCGAAACCTTAGGTCTGTCACTTAAGCCATTATCCATGGGTCAGTGTGCTACGCTGAGGTCCCGGATGTCGATCGTGGTCCAACAGATCCTAAAAATCTGTTAGTGATCGTCCTCAAGGAACAAGATGGACTATACACTGTAGGTTGTCAGGAGGGAATCTGGACCAAAATTTACAGCAGCTGATCTAAGTGCAATCAAACAGCCCTGAAGAAGTCTGAGAGGTTCCTGATGTCTGCCTATATGCATTAGAACAGCAACAGCAAGAGCCTCTTGTGAGCAAGGATATATAAAGTGTCAATGTACTATCAATGTGCATCAGGACGATGCAGCTGCCTAAGAAAAACATTTAAATGCAACTCGCGCTGTCACCCAGGCAGATCATTCACAAATTTCTCACTGTACTCAACTGAACCTGAGACCTATTGACTTATTTCTCTTTTACTGATATTGCATTAATTATGTTTGTATTTATTCAAATAAATTGGAATTCTTTAAACTGTCTCTACATTAACCATGTTGCATTCTCTTGTAACCTCCCGTGGGTTGTCTATTGGATTAATTTCCATTTCTACACTAAAACCATAATATATGTTTAGATTAGGCACTCGTATTCACAATCGGGCAAAAACTGAGCTGCATAATTTGAACAACAGCATGTTTGGCCTAATGTTAACAAATTGTAAACTTTATGCAAACTGCTTTCTTAATGTACACATTAGGCAATTTTCTGCCTAATGTTCACATTAGGCAATTATCCACATTATGCGTAACATATATATATATATATATATATATATATATATATATATATATATCTTATATATATATAGATGCGTGTGTGTGTGTGTATGTATCATATATTGTCATTGCAATGAGGTGGGGTATTGATATTCATAGGATTATGACAGAAAACACATGTTAAAAAAATCGATTGTTGATACTATTTCCCAATAGCAATTAAATTAAATGAGCCATGTGCATTTACTAGGGCCAGTATTACATATTACTTCTCAATAGATATAGTGATACTGAATGAAAAGATGTTATGCTTTAATCTTTTATTTCCCATAAATTATTGCAATATCATTTTGGTCTTTAGTTTTCCTCATTTAAACTATACTGTTCTCATGATTAGTGCTTTTTAAAATGCATACCATCATTTACACGTCTCCCATTCTATTCAATGCCAAGGACTGAATTCAAGCGCATTTTGCTAAATAGAAAACAAACTAAATTAATAATTTTAATCATCATTGAAGAAAGAGGATGTGTCATAACACGTGTTCTCTCTCTTTAGCAACTTGATATTCAACAGAGAACAACTGAAACCTAAAAGCTAGATTTTCAAAACAGAACGGATTTTTTTTTTTTTTTTTTTTCCAATTTTTGGGAAGTCAACATCTACGCGAGAAAACGCGTAGTTTTGAAAACAAAATAATTCCCTTTTATTTATTTATCTAGGGAAGGAATAAAATGATGGATCATCTTGGTTTTTTTTATCGTCGCGTAAATGCTTATGCCCACAAATCAACAAAAGCAAAGACTTGCCGATCATAAAGAGGAGAGTATTTTATTCCTATGATGTTGAATGGTCTCTTTCGCGACTCTAACGACACGCCCCCCACCCCTTAAATAGAACATCATCCTAGAACCAGCCTATTCCTTTGTCAAGTCTGAAAATTTTCATAAAATAAAAATTAGTACAATTCCCAATTTAACTGTTTTCTCTGTGTTTTCTATTAGAGTTTACACAAATATATTAGTATTCATAAATGATTATAGTAAATATGTGACATAAATAAATGCGATACTTGATTCTCTGTATTGATTTCCGTAGAGGAACAGTTTTGTGCCGAAGTACTAATATGAACATAATGGGTTTATATGAAGACAAGACAAAAATCAGCGTGACATAATTTCACTTACCGGCGAAATGGTCTACTAGAAGTCTACAACTGTGATTTAGTAGCTTCGTAAATTTTAGAAAAACTAGGATAATAATTACGGGAATTATTTGGTGGAAACAAAACAAAGACAAAATTGTGGTGCTCGAATCACAGGACGCAATATATAGTTCTCTTTCATTAGAGCAATGTTATTTACAACAACAAACCGAAAAGTTATTTTGCAAATCAGAGTATTTTGCGTTTGTTGCCTATTCCCTTCCTCCTAACTGAACTCTCGTAGTTGTGGGAATTTATGTCAGCAGGCGATGAGGATGGTTTGTAAGAGAATTGTAATCGCTCTACTCCACAGATTTTCAATTATTCCCTTCCCAGTGAAACATGCGGCTTCCACCTTCTATTTATCCAAAATGTATTGTTATATTATATATATATATATGTATATATATATATATATATATATATTATATACTATATATATATATATATATATATATATATATATATACGTATATATATACATATATAAAATATGGACGTAATTTTTCATACTAATTTCTGACATTCTACCCTCCTCACTGTGATACAGTGAACAATGCACCAACAAATAAAGGGAAAAGTCGTCATAAGTATTACAGAATTGAACGACGAATTATTGATTCTTATCTTGACGTCAGCATAAAAATAAGAATGAGAAATATTCTCAAAGACGTCACGTTACCGGTACCGGTCATCACAATATCTCCGGTAACGTGACGTCTTTGAGAATATGGTTTTTTTTTACCTGGGTTTCGTTTCCCGGTATCGGGCATCGCAATATCTCCAAATTTCTTTGAACTTGGATGTTCAGGCTTTGTAATGACAAGCGTATCCAAAAAAAGAGTAAAGAATTCAAGACGTAAAGAGCCCATTGTGGCTATTACAGTTGCATACACACACACACACACACACACACACACACACACACACACACACACATATATATTATAGTATATATATATATATATATATATATATATATATATATATTATATATATATATTCTATATCTATATTTCTCATTCTTATTTTTCTGCTGACGTTAAGATAAGAATTAATATCTCGTTCAATACCGTAATACTTATGACTACTTTCCCTTTATTTTATTGGTCCATTGTTGACTGTATCACAGTGAGGAGGGATGATTGTCAGAAATTAGTATGAAAAATTACGTCCATATTTTTTCTATCCCTCGAGTCTAAACATTTCTCTGTTGACTATGTTTTCCATTACAATGTTTATGTGAAAATTAAAACTCTGCGAATTAAGATAAAAAAAAGAATATTTGATTAAAAAGATCTGAAATATTTATTCCAAGGTCACCTGTCTATAAATATTGGTTACTCGTTAAAAGATATGATGTTCATTTGGTTTCATGTTGGATTTTTTTTTTTTATGTTGGGCAAATCCATATTTCAAACGGTGAACTTCCTGATGTATATATCAAAGCGAAATTAGTAGCAAATTCCTGTACTTTTTTATATGTTCATAAATGTAAAGATAACTTTAATTTACGTTAATATTCAAAAGGGTTCCTCGAAAAGATAACAAAATATCAAGAGAACTGAACATTTTTTTTTACTGTAAACTGTTACAAAAGTGGTCTTACTGATGTACCTCTACCAATATTAATACTGCCTTTTAATTATTTTTAGTTGATATTCTGAAAAGGTTATAAAAATTATTTAATCTTTTTATCGTTTCCTAGATTACTTTTTGCACAATTCATTTTTGCTCACTTATTCACTGCCTGTAAATACGTTCTACATATAACTGTATCCGGCATGCTTCTTTGTCAACAGTTATTTTGTTCAGTAAATAGCGAGTAATTCAAGAGAATGAAACGGAAAGTACAAACACCTGAATTGCAACAGAGTATGATTTATTAGAGCAGTCTATCTCTTATATGCGCAGAATTCACGTAGGTGTTAAAACATTGTTAGAAAAACTATTGCCAATTGTTGAATGTAAAAGAGGACCAACGTACATTTTATTCATGCCATATATCCAGGATTTTTACGAATACAGTTATAAGAGATATTTTGCAGATTCTTTTATTTTTATTTTAGGCATATAGACTTATATTCATATACAAACACACTTAAAAACCATGTAGCAAAGCGTAATCTCATTGAGATAATGAGATAATTTCTCTCTCTCTCTCTCTCTCTCTCTCTCTCCCTCTCTCTCTCTCCTCTCTCTCTTTCTATATATATATATATATATATATATATATATATATATATATATATATATATATATATATATATATATATATATAAATGTATATAATTAACTATATACGATGTTTTACGATGCAAATTTTCATTATATTTTGAATTAAATAATATGTGGTAAAAAAAAATTATTTTAAAATTATAATCCCTAATTCTATTACCCATTGATAGAGATATTTCATCTGTTTCACAGGAGAGAGAGGGAGAGAGAGAGAGAGGTTGGATAAAGATAA
>NC_061109.1:32272364-32274864 GCF_015104395.2 Macrobrachium nipponense
TTATCTTTATCCAACCACCCCCCCCCCCCCCCCCCCCCCCCCCCCACCCCCCCTCTCTTCTCCCTCTCTCTCTCTCTCTCTCTCTCTCTCTCTCTCTCTCTCTTCTGTGAAGTAGATGAAATATCTCTATCAATGGGTAATAGAATTAGGGATTATAATTTTTACAAATAATGTTTTTTTTTAACAACATATGTATTCAAAATTCCAAATAATGAAAATTTGCATCGTAAAACATCGTATATAATTCATTACTATAATATATATATCATATATATATATATATATATATATATATATATATATATATATATTATATAATATATAAATATAGAAAGAGAGAGAGAGAGAGATGAGAGAGAGAGAGAGAGAGAGAATTTATCTGATTATCTCAAACAGAAAATGAGATTATGCTTCGCTACATGGTTTTTAAGTGTTTGAATATGAATATAAGTCTATATGCCTAAAAATAAGAATAAAAGAATCTGCAAAATAACTCTTTATAACTGTATTCGTAAAAATCCTGGGATATATGCAGAATAAAATGTACGTAGGTCCTCTTTTACATTCAACAATTGGCAACAGTTTTTCTAACAATGTTCCAACACCTACAATTCTGCGCATATAAGAGATAGACTGCTCTAATAAATCATACTCTGTTGCAATTCAGGTGTTTGTACTTTCCGTTTCATTCTCTTGAATTACTCGTTATTAACTGAACAAAAAAACTGTTGACAAAGAAGCATGCCGGATACAGTTGTATGTAGAGCGTATTTACAGGCAGTGAATAAGTGAGCAAAAATGAATTGTGCAAAACAGTAATCTGGAAACAATAAAAAGATTAAATAATTTTTATAACCTTTTCACAATATCAACTAAAAATAATTAAAATGCAATATTAATATTGGTAGATGTACATCAGTAAGACCACTTTCATAACAGTTTACAATAAAAAAAATGTTCAGTTCCCTTGATATTTTGTTATCTTTTCAAGGAACCCTTTTGAATATTAACGTAAATTAAATTTATCTTTACATTTATAAACATATAAAAAAATACAGGAATTTGCTACTAATTTCGCTTTGATATATACATCAGGAAGTTCACCGTTTGAAATATGGATTTGCCCAACATAAAAAAAAAAATCCAACATGAAACCAAATGAACATCATATCTTTTAACGAGTAACCAATATTTATAGACAGGTGACCTTGGAATAAATATTTCAGGAGATCTTTTTAATCAAATGTTCTTTTTTTTATCTTATTTCGCAGAGTTTTAATTTTCACATAAACATTGTAATGGAAAACATAGTCAACAGAGAAATGTTTAGACTCGAGGGATAGAAAAATATGGACGTAATTTTTCATACTAATTTCTGACAATCATCCCTCCTCACTGTGATACAGTTAACAATGGACCAACAAATAAATGGATAAGTAGTCATAAGTATTACGGTATTGAACGACGAGATATTAATTCTTATCTTAACGACAGCATAAAAATAAGAATGAGAAATATATATATATATATATGATATGAATAATCACATCGAACCGTGATTCATTTATATATCATTGAGCTACAAAATTTACCTTTTAATATCTAAATTCACTCTACTTCGGAATTGATATATTTTTCATTTTCCCGATATATGTACCGAAGGGGAATTTTTTTTTAGTTGATAACAATTTCGCCCCCACATGGGATCGAACCACGGTCAAGTGGAGACGGGGACGAAGAAATCAGGACCCAGTGACGCTATCAAGTCAGCTAACAGAGACGCTAATAGTTCATATCGATTCTGACCTTACAAATCACCCCTCGAACTCGGTGTATTCGTAATTAGAATCGATATGAAACCCCGTCTACCATGTTAGCCAATTTGAGCGTTTTGAAACACGTAGCCTTATTATGAATAATCATCACATCGAACCGTGATTCATTTATATATCATTGAGCTACAAATTTCCTTTAAATATCTAAATTCACTCTACTTCGGAATTGATATATTTTCATATATGTACCGAAGGGGAATTTTTTTTAGTTGATAACAATTTCGCCCCCACATGGGATCGAACCACTGTCCAAGTGGACAGGGACGAAATCAGGACCCAGTGACGCTATCAAGTCAGCTAACAGAGACGCTAATAAGTTCATATCGATTCTGACTCTACAAATCACCCTCGAACTCGGTGTATTCGTAATTAGAATCGATATGAAACCCCGTCTACCATGTTAGCCAATTTGAGCGTTTGAAACACGTAGCCTTATTATGAATAATCATCACATCGAACCGTGATTCATTTATATATCATTGAGCTACAAATTTCCTTTAATATCTAAATTCACTCTACTTCACGGAATTGATATATTTTCATATATGTACCGAAGGGGAATTTTTTTTAGTTGATAACAATTTCGCCCCCACATGTAAGGTCAGAATCGATATGAAACTTATTAGCGTCTCGTTAGCTATTGATAGCGTCACTGGTCTGATTGT
>NC_061109.1:32279864-32289864 GCF_015104395.2 Macrobrachium nipponense
TCCATATACTGTTATGAATGAACAATTTATCGTCTCATCCAGTCCTCATCCAGACATTAATTCCTCATGTAGACGATAAGTAAGAGCATATTTGGAATCCTGGTGAGAAGTTCTACCAGAATCGTGTTTTAATTTTTCTCTACCTTATTACAAGGGTATGTTTTATATCTGGTATTATGTTAACAGGCAAATTTGTCAAAATAATTCAGGATCACTATCTTTTTTTTCCTTTAATTTATACATAAGCCTGTCGAATTTAGATTCTTTGCCTAGAATCGATATCAACTGTTGTCCATTATGGTAATTGAGTGATAAGTTTGAAATACATGATTAAATTTGAAATTTTGTAACTCAAACACCTATGACACAATATGAATACAAATATTGAGCCTTTAATCCCGGTAAACATCAAATTCACTATACCTGAGAAATAATTCACACTTTTGTGGGTTTATTGGTAGCGGCCTGGCCCGTCATTTGAGAGACGGGTTCGTTCTCGATATGAGTCAGAAATATATGCAAAACATGCGCTCATAAACTCATTAGTGCCAGATATATCTATATATATATATATATATATATATATATATATATATATATATATCTATATATATATATATACTATATATATATATATGTATATCTATATATATATATATTATATATATATATATATGTATCATATATATATATTATATATATATATATATATATGTGTGTGTGTGTGTGTGTGTGTGTGTGTGTGTGTGTGTGCGTGTGCGTGTGGTGCGTAAAAAAACTATAACGCATAGAACATTGTCATACAGCAAAAGGTTTGTAACAGAATTATATTAATTAATTTTTTAACTTTCAGCTAAGAAGACTAAACTGAACTCCCCAAAAAATTTGTGTGGTTTGTAAAACGCAATAAATAATTCGCCTTTAATTAGGAGTACTATTCAGTTGGGTCTTAGGAACTTATTGGACTTATTGGCAAATTCACGGAAAGTTCAAAAAGCATGAAATGAAAAAAAAAAAATGTCTTTGCCATCGTTTTTAATAATAAGAAGGAACCCATTCACTCGCTTCCCGGTATTTTTATTTAGTCAGCAACACACCAAAGGTCGGGTGAATGAATGAGTGAGCACCATTCATGACCAAGGTGAATGCGTGAATCTCATTATAAAATGGTGAAAAGGTGATCAATGTCGTGGATCCGAGAATCATTTACGACGTACCGAGACCGGATCGATGCCTTCAAGCCACGACGACCAGCGGCTCCTCTTCTTTCTCCCCCTCCCCCAGGGTCCCTGGAACCAATCCCGCCCCTCAATCGCAAATAAAACCACCAGTTGATGCCATAATAACAACAGCTCGAGGAGGCAAAGTTCAATTAGAGGTTGTTACAGGCATTGAAATTTCTCCCTGGATTTACTCACAATCAAGCCGAGTCACGCCACCCTGCGGCAGGGCCCTCCTTCGTGACGGTACGGCGCCTTCCGTGAGGCGGAGGAAAATGTTCTTCGATTGTTACTCGCCCTCGGGTCAGGGACGACGACACGAGTGGGAGAAATCAACCGTCCAACGAGATGTATTAGTCGGAGCAGGTTTGCTTTAGGCTGCGAGAGGGAGTTTTCGGGGCCCTTAAGGTGTATGTAGTCCGCACGGCTTCATTTCCGGCTGCTCAGAGGATCTTTCGTCGCAGGATGAAAAAGACTTGAACTGTTTCGTAATTCCAGTTGAGAATGAAACTGGCATGTTGTCTGAAAATGTCCACGTTTATACTGTCCGAGTGGGATCATTGAATTCGTGTTTATCTTTGTCATAATGGGGAAG
This sequence comes from Macrobrachium nipponense, assembly GCF_015104395.2. Classification (NCBI taxonomy): domain Eukaryota; kingdom Metazoa; phylum Arthropoda; class Malacostraca; order Decapoda; family Palaemonidae; genus Macrobrachium; species Macrobrachium nipponense. The sequence goes on from NC_061109.1 coordinate 32,281,680, forward strand.
AATTTAAATTGTAAGTAATTTTTCTTTCTTTTTTTTCTTTTTCATTTTAAGAGTTTGGCATTTTATATTTTTCTCTTCTCCTTTTCCTCTGATGAAGGACGAGCTGTTTATAGCGCACTTTGTCTATATTGTTTGATGAGCCAAAATAAAGAAATAAAGAGAAAAGAAATGGAGGTCATCGCCTTACATAGGTCAAGGCAATTAAGCTGTGAATCATTTTCCTTTGAAATTACTTGCACATAAACTAGGTAATTGTATTTTTTTTCTTACCAAGAGGGGTTTAATCGTAGGTGATCATGGAACACGTTATTAAGTGCCATATATATCAGTGCAACAAGAAGTCTGATTTTCTTAAATACTAAAATAAATTATAACAAAGCATGCAAAATATCAAAGAAAATTCAATTAATGAAAATAAATAAACAAATAAATAAAACCAGTAAATTACCACAAGTACCATTCACACTGATTACATTTTCAACATCAAATTTATTTTCATTAATTGCTAGAGTAACTTTTTCTGGAGATGCGAAACTAGCATTGCTTTAAACCACTGAAACGCGTTATAGAGACAAACGCTTCTATATCAAAATAATAAGGACGATACATATAATAAAATGTAATTTCTATTTAACATTAATATCTAATTTTCCGAGTCCGTGTAAGCTGTTCTAGAGCTCATATAAGAAAATGTGAATATAATGAATTATGCGTTTAAATCGCTAGTGTTGTCTGCTCTACATTCCAACCCTATGCGCACTATCTTAACTTTACCTTTATTTAAATTTTCCTCAACCTGGGATAATATATGCAGTTTGTAAGTGTCCGCATATGTTCTCCTTTTAGAGTTTTTGCTAATCAAAAGCTTTAAAAGAAAACTCATTATATGAGCTACATTTTAATAGTGAAATGTGCTAACATTAAACGTACTTCCTTGAATTATAGGGCACTATACTGTATATTGTACTTATCTTTTCCAAGTTAAAGTGTGGGTTTACACGAATAGCCGCCTAAACGTCAAAAGATATATCTAATTACAAATACAAATTCTGATATCTATCAAATCGCCGAACCTGAAACTCATGATCCTATCTCAAGGGAATCTTGATGTTTTACGCTCTATGACTAAGCACTCGGGAGAACAAAAATTAGGTGTCAAAAGATTTATATCTTCCAAGTTTCAAAAATTATAAGGATAAGTGAAAATCAAAGTCAGCAGGCCATTTTATGTCACTTATTTTGAGTTAATGAAAAAAACAGATAAGTTTCAAAGGTCCTTATCTTTACGAGAAAAAAACTAATGGGTATCTAATCACAAAACGTCGCAACACGTACACATACAAAAGCATTCTCAGAAAAGAAAAAAAATGCATAAAAATGTTTTTAGATTTTGTTCCAATAACACATCATCCTCTGGGAAACTGTTCCACAGTCTAAAAGTGAGGAATAAAAGACTTCTGGAACTGATAAGTTCGACAACTAGGCACATTTATTGCATACTGGTGCTGCTGTTCAGCATGTGTGGTTGCTCTCGACAGTAAAAGAGCATCAGGATCAATTGTGAATGCAGAAGATATCTGTTAAATTACAACTTGTGAAAAATGGAAAAAGAGGAGACCATCCGTCGATATTCCAAACCGTAACTGCTAATGTTATGAAACATAAACCTGGCCCCACGGACCACTCTATCTAAAAGAGAGAAAGCTCTGGTAGAAGCAGATATCCTCACCAAACAACATTATTCTGGTAAATGGAACGATAAATAACCTAAAACATATTGTACTGATTTTATCACCGTTAAAGATATAGTCCTATGCATCAGTAAGGGAGGATGGATGGAAAACTTGTACGAGATCTGCTGATCATCTGTGTCTTTTGTTTTACTGGAGTTCAGATTCATAACCCCACCGACAACACCATTTACTAATTCACTCCTTGTAACGACTAGGCCTACGGAAAGCATCATTTCCAATAAGCGGAGACTTCATTACACCCACAAGTGTTGCATCATCAGCATACTGAAACAATCTTGTTTCCAGACCAACAACCACGTCACTTTTGTACACTAAAATAACAGTGGACGAAGAACACTACTCTGTGTAACTCCAGATATAATATGTCTTGAAGTAATCCTAAAAACATATCCACCCATTCCTAGATTGTGAAGTTTAAAAAAGGTGCCATGTGATTACTAAATCAAAAAGCAGCCCTAAAATCTTATCAAGGTTATTTCCTAATGGCATATCAAATCTAAAAGAGTATCGTATATGCCTAACTGCTTCTAGTTTTGCGGCAACTTTGACAAGGACAGGAAGAACAGAAATCGGCCTGTATTCTGTAGATATGCTAGTCCTTGGAACTGAGCCTGTAAATTGCACTCGCCACCCCGTAATCAGTAATGCACCATCTGCACACATCGGCCATTGACCACTTGTTTAATAACCCTAAACAAAATGGCAAACAATCACAATGAAACCAATATGAATAATACAAAATATAGAAACTGTGACTTTGGCTCTATCTTACTGAACATTTTCAGTTATCTGAGGAATGACAAGAATCTCTCTCATTTTTATTTGTCTTTGTTCTTCTTTTCTTATCTCCCAATATGATACCTACATCTAATATCTTTTTTTATGACTACTCGCACCACCCAATATATTACAATAATTGTCATTCTTAACCTACTCTAATATAATTTACATTTTGCTCTTGGTATGTTAAGAAAATTCTTGATATTGTTGATAGCTGGGGTGGGAGAAGGTCCTTTGATAGCTTTGGTAGTATAATTTGGATACATACATGTATATATATATATATATTATATATATATATATATATATATATACCCTATATATATATCATACATGTATGTATCCAAATTATCCAAAATTTCACACTAGCAACTCGTTACTCACAAATCGACATGAAGAGAAGATGGACTAAGAACGAAAATTTCATTTCTTTTGTCTGTAGCTCCAGGTCTCTTACGGAGTAGGGGTTTAATTTTGAGTTATAAACCTTCCTGGGGTGCTATAGAGGCCATGTGTCAAATTTTGTCTGGGTTTGTCAAGCAGTTTGCATTTCTATAGTGGACAAACGAAAATACTAACATACACACACACACACACACACACATATATATATATATATATATATATATATATATATATATATATATATATATATATATATTATATAATATATATATATATATATGATATCTTACTGAACATTTTCAGTTATCTGAGGAATGACAAGAATCTCTCTCATTTTTATTTGTCTTTGTTCTTCTTTTCTTATCTCCCAATATGATACCTACATCTAATATCTTTTTTTTATGACTACTCGCACCACCCAATATATTACAATAATTGTCATTCTTAACCTACTCTAATATAATTTACATTTTGCTCTTGGTATGTTAAGAAAATTCTTGATATGTTGATAGCTGGGGAGAAGGTCCTTTGATAGCTTTGGTAGTATAATTTGGATCATACATGTATATATATATATATCTATCTATATATATATATATATATACATGTATGTATCCAAATTATACTACCAAAGCTATCAAAGGACCTTCTCCACCCCAGCTATCAACAATATCAAGAATTTTCTTAACATACCAAGAGCAAAATGTAAAATTTTATATAGAGTAGGTTAAGAATGACAATTATTGTAATATATTGGGTGGTGCGAGTAGTCATAAAAAAAGATATTAGATGTAGGTATCATATTGGGAGATAAGAAAAGAAGAACAAAGACAAATAAAAATGAGAGAGATTCTTGTCATTCCTCAGATAACTGAAAATGTTCAGTAAGATATATATATATATATATATATATCTATATATATATATATATATATTATATATATATATATATATATATGTGTGTGTGTGTGTGTGTGTGTGTGTGTGTGTGTATGTTAGTATTTTCGTTTGTCCACTATAGAAATACAAACTGCTTGACAAACCCAGACAAAATTTGACACATGGCCTCTATAGCACCCCAGGAAGGTTTATAACTCAAAATTAAACCCCTACTCCGTAAGAGACCTGGAGCTACAGACAAAAGAAATGAAATTTTCGTTCTTAGTCCATCTTCTCTTCATGTCGATTTGTGAGTAACGAGTTGCTAGTGTGAAATTTTCTGGTGACGTCATTAAACTCTCCCCACTGCAAACTCTCAGAACATGGTAGGCCGACAAATGTGAATTTCCTCATTCATTCATTAATATCGTCTTCGTTTTTACCTTCGTGACATTACAGTGACGCATTTCGTTACAATGACGTGTTTCATTATAAAGCCAGTTTGAATGAGGTCTGGAATAATCGAAATATCACCTTGGACACTCCAACGGTTGACAATTGGGATTAGTTATCGTGCGAATTGACAAAACTTCACAGCATAAGGAAAACGCTTGGTACTCATTATCCAGAAGATCAACACATTTATAATTCTTTTCCAGAGGCATCTGCAGAATTTATATGTATAGAACATAAATTTTTACGATGCAAATAGGAAATAAGTTAAGAAATGGCACTACTGCACTTTGAGTAACTTTACTCTCTTTTTTCCTTCTGTCCATCCGGCTGTGGTGGTCGCGCATGGTAACACTGCGTCCCGGGCTTTAAATAGTTACGCTATATGTAAGTTTTAGGTAAATAAAAGGACATCTTGGTGTACATTTGCAATTGAAAAGTGTTTTAATAATTCACTCTATGTGAATTACACCGTTAATATTCCAAATATGATATAATCCAAAGCCCGGGACGCAGTGTTACCATGCGCAAACACCACAGGTAGATGGACAGATGAAAAAAAAAAAACAAAGTACAGCGTAACTCGAAGTGCTCACAGTCACAGCTAACACAACACGTCATTTTCGTACCCTTTGCAGATATAATCATACACAGTAAGGAATACGATTCCCGTCATTTGGGAAAGTAAAGTTATTGTAAGGTGATATATATCTATCTTTTATCAACACATTTATTTAAAACAATAAATAACCAATTGCCTAGCATACCTCCAAGAAGGGAATGATTTGGTTTGATTTATGATTACGTCATTGGCAAAAGAATGAATGAACCAAGTTTATAGATCCATGTAACTTTGTACTTAATACTATGTTAATGAATTTGATGTCATTGTAAAGATAATGAATTTTAATTTATTATGCAATGTTAAACACGCCCTTAAAATATTATAAAATATATATATCATGAATGAATTTAGTCTTATATATATCACTATTTGTTCCGTAATCTGGTGAGGAGGTGGAAGACTAACCGCTGCGGCAATTCACTGAATAATAGGAAAGATGTACAGTCTCATGCAATTTTAATGCATGAGTTTAAATTGAAACCTGGGGGTTGGTTCAATTTTTTTTTAAAATGGACCCTGAAGTTTACTGTCATTATAATAACACAAATCATAACAAGCCAGGACATTAATATATTGCCCGAGGCCTATACCAGATTTTTGTTATATGCTTAGACTCATAACCTACAAATAGTGCTGAAGAGTTTGACAGTGAAATAAATTAGGCCTATTATTATTCTGATCAAAGGGGCTGAGAGCCTTCCCAGTTGAACTCGAGTGGCAAACTGTGATGAAATCATTGCTTACCCTTCCACACATGCAGTTGGTCGGGAGAACTTTAGGTAATTCCATTAACTCAATCAATTTGGTGAGTGGGCTGTTACATCCACAAACTGCCTACCGACCATTTCGATGAACTGTCAGAAAAAAAAGGCAGGCAAACCTTATAATAAATACCCAGAATAAGGTTATTGAATACTGTGATAGTGAATAAGAGTGAGACAGAGAGTGTGAGTTCATCTGTTGTCTTTCAGTTTTCCCCGGCAATGCTGAGTTGGTCAGCTAGCATACACACACACATATATACATATATACATACATACATATATATATATATATATCTATATATATATATATATATATATATATATATATATATATATCACTACAAATGTCCTTTCATATCTAATTCCCTCTACCCGGTGGCGAGGTTGGTTCAGGCTTCACTACCAGTCCTGAAATTGAGAGGTCGATGGTTTGCGCCTGTCGGTCAGCAATTCTATTATCACTTAATAAATTCCCCCTCGGTTAAACATATATGAAAATATATTAATTCCGGGGTTGAGTGAATTAGATACTAAAGGACATTTGTAGTTCGATATACGTATATGAATCACGGTAATGTGATATGACGTATATTATATATATATATATATATATATATATATATATATATATATATATATATATATATATATATAGCCAAAATCAGCAGGGGGCCACTCGGCACAGTCACACTAAGTAGATGAAGGCAGGCAGGAACACACAGGAATTTGACATTTTGATATTTATTCCGACGTTTCGCAATACATTATTGCATCCTCAAGGAATTCTGCAATATGTGTAAATAAAATAATTTATAAAAAATTTAAAATATTATAAAATAAAAAAAACAATAGTTATCTATAAGTCAATTTAAAAGCAGACCATATTTAAAATGTAATAAGTTAAGTTAATACAAAAGTAAAAAAAACCCATTAAAAATTGAACATAATCTATAAGCACTTATTAACAAAACTATAATAATAATAATAATAATAAATAACTAAAGGAGTGGAGCTAACCTGCCAGAGCAAAGTGAAGAGTAAAACTGAAGGGAGAAACGAAAAGTAAACAATAACAGGCTTTAAGAACAACAACAAAGTCAAGATAAATCAAGTTAAACAGCTGAGGACTGGTTATTTAAAAACCGGAACAAGTTGTTTAATTTTCAACGTCTCTAAAATAAATAGGTCTTTAGAGTTGTTGACCTGTCCAATTATAGAGAAATCTTTGTACTGGATGTTAGTTTTACATTGTAAAGAATGATTTCTTATGTTGGATGCATCTAGGGTTGGACAGGCGACATCCCGTTCTGTGACTAACCCCCTATGAGAATCGACTCGTACCCTAAGAAGACGCTTCGTGGATCCCACATAATTTCCCATATCACATCTGGGACAAGTATACTTATATATCACATTAGACGTCATCAAAGGGCAGAGTCGGTCTTTAACTCTGAAAAGGGAGCCACTTGTAAGGGGGTTTTTCGGAATCAAATTTACGTCAAGGGCATTAAAATGTTCACTGATTATTTTAGAATGAAGCCTGTACGGAAGTTGTCAGATTTTATGTACGGAAAGGATGCGTAGAATTTTTTCTTTGGAACGTTAAAACACAAAGGGCTATTAGAGAACTTTTTGTTGAGTAATTTGTGAATGATTTTGTTAATGATCTTGGTAGGGAAACAGTTATCGTTAAAATATTTGTAAAGGAAGGTAATTTCGTTATGGAAAAGTTGCCAGTCTGAGTGAGTAAATTGCCCTATAAGTAAGTGTATAAACAAAATTTAACTTAAAGTTATAAAAACAAAAACTCTAAAAATTAGAGCCCAGACCTGTAAAGGTTTTCGTCCTAAAAATGGTGGTTTTAAAACAGTTACTATCCCTAGGTACCAAAACGTCTAAAAATGGTAAACGACACTCCTGCTCCTTTTCGATAGTAAACGTCATGTTAGGGTGACATGAGTTAGCAAATTCAAGGAAAGACTCAGAGTGGAACTCACGCCTGAAAAGGGCAAAAGTGTCGCCCACGTATCGAGCATAAAACAAGGAGCGGAAAGATAATGGACAATCATCAAGCATGGATTCCTCCAGGGAACACATGAAAATATTAGCGAATGTTGGGCCAAGAGGGGAGCCCATAGCCATCCCTTCTACTTGCATATACAATTTCCCGTTAAAAACAAAAGCCGTGTCCAGCACGGCCAATTCTAAAAAAGTTTTAAAAGCAACACGATTGAAATTACAAAACTTAGAATCGGGATCAGGAAATAACTTATTTAAAATAATACTAATAGTTTCTTTAACAGGTACATTAGTGAACAGGGCCTCAGCATCAAGGCTGGCCATAAATAAGTCGGGGTCTTGAGGTAATATTAAATCTTTAAATTTGTTAGAGTTTGGCAGAGTATATTTATTCTTAGTCAGAGGCTCCAATAAGGGGACAAGGTACTTAGCTAGTTTGTAATTAGGAAATTTGTATGAGGCCAAGATAGGCCGAAGGGGAACATTGGGCTTATGAATTTTTTGGA
>NC_061109.1:32294864-32300481 GCF_015104395.2 Macrobrachium nipponense
TTTCATTAGTTGGTCGTTGCACATTTAATTAAATTTAACACTTGTGAATTAATTTGCATTTACTTAGAATTCTTTTCAAGTTTTATTATTGTTTAGCACTTGTGAATTAATTTCATATTTTAAATTATTGCCTAACACTTTTGAATTTTGATTGAATTAATTTTCTTGAATTTTGTGATAAATTAATTTTGATTTAATTTTACTTAATTGATTCAAGAATTAATTAAACTTTATTTTGTTTTCAAGTAACAGTAATTTTCCCTGATATTGTGAATTTCACTTATAAATTTTTGAGTTTAATCATAATTTTTTTAATTTTAAATTTTTATAAGAAGTATTTTTATATTTATACCAGTATATTTGCATTTGATTATATTAATGTTAGGTAGAAACCTAGAGTGGTGATTAATCTGTTTTACTTCAATTTACTTGAAGTGACTTAGAACCAGAGAAGTACTTAGACTTCTGAAATCAGGGAAATACTTAGACTTTTAAAGTTGATGATGGAGTGATGCCCTTTGATTAATTTAATCACTTACAAGATTACCTCACACCTGTTTTGATGAGCTTAGTATGATTTTCTGCAATATTGGTAAGTTGTTAAGGGATCACTGTTGCCTTTAGAGTATTCAGTCGTTTAGTCCCTGTGATGAGAGTTCAGGTGTCTGGCTTTTGGTGAGGTAATAATTGATGAATGGTAACCAGATACTTGGCACTTCATAGCAATATATATATATATATATATATATATATATATATATATATATATATATATATATATATACATAAAATGACAGGATAACAAGCATCAATTATTACCTTTGTCTTTGGGCAAACAAGCCTTTTACACGAACTACTAAACAATTATTGACTGATTTACAGTTAATTCCATCATTTTCCAGCTACCATTAAAGATGATATTAAATCTACTGACAAAGAGAATGTCCCATTGTTGTCGCTTTCTAACAGGTAAAGAATACCTAGCTGACTCTCAGCCTATCTGCTGATTGCCCACAAGCTGACTGCGTATTGTGACAGTTGACTGATGACTGCCTTCTCTCACAACACAACACTGCCGGCACCTCCCCCGTCGACATGACCACCAGAGTAAACCTGGAGAAATGACTGAGAACAAGCAAACATCAGAATCAATATTTCTATTCAACTAACTGCCTTATCCTCACAACGTATACTTACTATATTCATCCAGGTAACCACATAAGTTTCCTAAACACATTTAAGAAAAATTATTTTTCTTTTGGAAACTGCAGTTTAAACATCAGAAATAAATGATTACTGATTCCTTGATACAGCAATTAATCATTCCATAATAATGAACTTATGTTATACAGTCAGTTGACGAATGTTTAACTCATTTTCTTTGTTTATTTCATGTGAGAGAGAGAGAGAGAGAGAGAGGAACGAGAGAGAGAGAGAGAGAGAAGGAGAGAGGAGAGATTTTCTACGATGTGATATTTCAGTGTTTTTGTACAGTGCCTGTTTTGGTGTAATGTATTCGTGTTTGCTCACAAGAAATAAAATAAAATATCAAAGTGCGTGAGTAGATCATCTCATGTCGCATGTAATGCGGACAGATCCTGTCACTGCCAGCTTTGTTATCAGGTTGTCTAATCGATGCCCTCTAAGTGAGATGTCCCGCCTGATTAAAGAGACGCCTGTGTGTGGTTCCTCATATTATTTCGTTTCTTACTTTTTATTCTTTTCCCCCAATTTCCAACGGTACGGTTAATAACATGGTTCTGTGTAAGACAGCGGCGTGATGGTAAAGGAATCATTTTTTCTATTTATCAAAATTTATTATATATATACAGCACATATATATATATATATATATATATATATATATATATATATATATATATATATATATATATATCATATATATATATATATATATATATATATATATATATATATATATATATATATATATATATATATATATATATGACTGGTAAAGGTGTTCTGTAACAACAGAATTCCATCTAATAAAAGGAGCCCATAAAAAACACCAAAATGTAGAGAGAAAAGTACTATATTTCAGAGACTGCTGTCTCTCTCTTCAGGTATATGAATGAGAAAAGTTTACAGAAAAGGTGGTATTTATACCAAGAGATTCGTCCACAAGTAAGCCAATTTAGGTCACCCCCGCTGATAATCTTCCTTTAATCTTCTTAAGCGTTGGTTTGAATGAACACTGCGCTCGACGATGTCTGATGTCCAATTCCCTTTTGAGATGTTCATTACCTGCTTCTCTTTTAGTAAGGCCGATTCCATCATTTGACTCTTGTACCGGCAGTTGCTGCTATAAATTACACGTGACATATTCCAGTTTATTCTATGGTTATGTTCATTTATATGATTGAAAATAGCCGAGTTCTGTTGCCATACCTAACTGACCGTTTGTGTTTTATTAATCTCTGGGGAAGTGATTTACCTGTAAATCCGAGTAAGATTGGTCACAGTCCTGGCATGGGATCTCATATACCCCCGAGTCTTTGGGCGATGTCTTTTGTTGGACGTTAATCATTGATTTGGCTAAGGTATTTGGGTAGGTAAATGCAAAAGGGTTGGATTTCCCAAGGGTGTGAGTTACTCTCTTAATCGTCTCCAGGTGGGGAATTTTTATTTTATTGTTGGGTGTGTCTCTGGTCTTGTCTTTAGGGGGTCGGTAGAAAATTACGTTTGCTTTTTGAATTGCTTTCTCAATTATATGGTCAGGATACTTTAAAGATGAGAGTTGCTTGCGAATTAGTTCAAATTCTTTTTCCAGGAAATCTGGGGAACAAATTCGTAAGGCTCTTAAGAATAGGTTGCTAGCTAGACTTATCTTGATAGTATTGTCATGATAGCTAAAGTAGTGAATATATGAAAGTGAGAACGTTGGTTTTCTGTATATGGTAAATTTGTATTCTGTCGTGTCTCTGATTATTAAAACATCAAGAAAAGGAATTTTGTTGTGTGTTTCCTATTCAACTTTAAATTTGATGCTGGGCACTAATGCGTTTAATTTTGAGAGGAATTCATTAAAATTACCCCACTTATTATCCCAAAATGTTAGTATGTCATCCACGTATCTCATCCACAGCATGTTTTTGGGTTTTATTGCATTTATTACTGTAGTTTCAAAGTATTCCATGTACAAATTGGCTAAAATAGGACTTAAAGGACTACCCATACTACACCCGAATTTTTGCTTGTAGAATGATTCCCCGAATGAAAAATTACTTATTTAGATGCACATAATTCAACTAACTTTATTATTTTGTCAAGTGCCAAAGGGAAATGATCTGAATAGGGGATAATTTTTCCCTTAAAAACTGAAGAACGTCCTGTACTGGTACTTTTGTGAATAGGGAGTCTACGTCAAGGCTTAAAAGTTTTATGTTGTGAAGTGGTATATGTGCTTCTCTGAATTTGTGACAAAAGTCTTCCGAATGTTTGATGTGACTGGGAGAAAAAGTGCCTAAAAAAGGAGAAAGGAGGCCAGCTAACCATTTAGAAATTTTGTAATTGAAAGCTCCGGCGCATGAAACGATGGGTCTGAATGGAAGATTGTCTTTGTGAGTTTTGGGAAGACCATAAAAGTAGGGTAATTTAGGATTAATTACTTTAAATTTCTCTAATAGTTCAATACTCTTTTTGTCTTGGCCAATTAATCTTACTTTCCGAAAAAATTTTTTCGGAAAGTAAGATTAATTGGCCAAGACAAAAAGAGTATTGAACTATTAGAGAAATTTAAAGTAATTAATCCTAAATTACCCTACTTTTATGGTCTTCCCAAAACTCACAAAGACAATCTTCCATTCAGACCCATCGTTTCATGCGCCGGAGCTTTCAATTACAAAATTTCTAAATGGTTAGCTGGCCTCCTTTCTTCTTTTTTAGGCACTTTTTCTCCCAGTCACATCAAACATTCGGAAGACTTTTGTCACAAATTCAGAGAAGCACATATACCACTTCACAACATAAAACTTTTAAGCCTTGACGTAGACTCCCTATTCACAAAAGTACCAGTACAGGACGTTCTTCAGTTTTTAAGGGAAAAATTATCCCCCTATTCAGATCATTTCCCTTTGGCACTTGACAAAATAATAAAGTTAGTTGAATTATGTGCATCAAATAACGTATTTTCATTCGGGGAATCATTCTACAAGCAAAAATTCGGGTGTAGTATGGGTAGTCCTTTAAGTCCTATTTTAGCCAATCTGTACATGGAATACTTTGAAACTACAGTAATAAATGCAATAAAACCCAAAAACATGCTGTGGATGAGATACGTGGATGACATACTAACATTTTGGGATATAAGTGGGGTAATTTTAATGAATTCCTCTCAAAATTAAACGCATTAGTGCCCAGCATCAAATTTAAAGTTGAATGGGAAACAGACAACAAAATTCCTTTTCTTGATGTTTTGATAATCAGAGACACGACAGAATACAAATTTACCATATACAGAAAACCAACGTTCTCACTTTCATATATTCACTACTTTAGCTATCATGACAATACTATCAAGATAAGTCTAGCTAGCAACCTATTCTTAAGAGCCTTACGAATTTGTTCCCCAGATTTCCTGGAAAAAGAATTTGAACTAATTCGCAAGCAACTCTCATCTTTAAAGTATCCTGACCATATAATTGAGAAAGCAATTCAAAAAGCAAACGTAATTTTCTACCGACCCCCTAAAGACAAGACCAGAGACACACCCAACAATAAAATAAAAATTCCCCACCTGGAGACCTGGACCCTTGGGAAATCCAACCCTTTTGCATTTACCTACCCAAATACCTTAGCCAAATCCCTGATTAACGTCCAACAAAAGACATCGCCCAAAGACTCGGGGGTATATGAGATCCCATGCCAGGACTGTGACCAATCTTACATCGGATTTACAGGTAAATCACTTCCCCAGAGATTAATACAACACAAACGGTCAGTTAGGTATGGACAACAGAACTCGGCTATTTTCAATCATATAAATGAACATAACCATAGAATAAACTGGAATATGTCACGTGTAATTTATAGCAGCAACTGCAATTACAAGAGTCAAATGATGGAATCAGCCTTAATAAAAGAGAAGCAGGTAATGAACATCTCAAAAGGGAATTGGACATCAGACATCGTCGACGCAGTGTTCATTCAACCAACGCTTAAGAAGATTAAAGGAAGATTATCAGCGGGGTGACCTAAATTGGCTTACTTGTGGACGAATCTCTTGGTATAAATACCACCTTTTCTGTAAACTTTTCTCATTCATATACCTGAAGAGAGAGACAGCAGTCTCTGAAATATAGTACTTTTTTTCGTCTCACATTTTGGTGTTTTTATGGGCTCCTTTTATTAGATTATAATATAATATTAATTTAATATCTATATATATATTATTATGATATAATATATATATATATATATATATATATATATCATATAAATTATATATATATAATATATATCGTATATTATATATTATAAATTATATAATTATAATATATATATATATATTATATATTATATATATAGTATATTATATTATATATAATATTATATATATATATATAATATTATAATATATATATATATACATATA
>NC_061109.1:32300981-32308481 GCF_015104395.2 Macrobrachium nipponense
TATACATATATATATAATGTGTGCGTGTGTGTGTATATGTGAGAGGGCTTGGATGAGAAATTCGGTTAAAATAAAAATAAGGGTAGCGAAACACGTTCAACTTCCCTGAGGTATACGATGAAAGGAAAACATATAAACATGCCAGTTGATAATACTTAGTCAATATCAGACAAGGCAATTCCCGTCACTGCCACCGGGGAACTTGGACGGATGAATGACCACTTTATTTTGTAATATCAGGAATTGGTCGAATTCGACTCTCTCTCTCTAGCTCTCTTTATATATACACACATACACTCACACATGTATATATATATATATATATATATATATATATATATATATATATATATATATAATATATATATATATATATATATATATATAATATATTCTTAATTTCACGGTAGAGAGGTAAGTGAAACAGGGACTTAGAACAAGTGCTTTCGTAGCATACTCTACATTTTCCGTGTGAACTTGAAAATGTAGAATATATTACGAAATTACTTATTCCAAGTCCCTGTTTCACTTAATTTTTTCTACCGTGGATTTAATGATATTCTCAAGTACATGCTCCAAGCCACTTAACGTATATACTTACTCCTGTGCGTCACAAAATATCATTTTCACCAGCATGAAGCCTGTATATTAGATTCCTGACATCACAAAATGCTCTGGTGCCCTGCTATCGTAGTTTTACCATTTTGTCTTGCATATCAAATCCCCAAGAGATACAAAACGGATGGCTATGATTCAAGTCTCACTGGTATTTATGATAATCTGGCAGATACTAATTCAATAAATGCGTCCGCATACCTGAAATAGTATTTTTCTCATTTCAATTACCAGAATGTCCTTGAATTGAACTGAATATAGAATTTAGGGCGAAGACCAAGCACTGGGACCCATGAGGTAATTCAGAGCTGATACGGAATTGAGAGTAAAAGCTTTGAAAGGTACTTTTTTCATAAATTCAGATTTGTTTCTTGCAATTATGATATAGTTACTAGTTTTGCGTCTTTTTGCAACATGAATATCAGTTACCATTATTAACAGCGCTAAATGTCAAATGAATTCACAAAGTTCAACTGATAAACAGATTGAAATAATGTGATTTATATCGTAAACATTTCCGAATTTTAATTACCTATAATACAAATCCATTTTCAAACTCGGGACTATAAAGCAATGTCGAATAAAATCTTATTTTATGATACATATCTGTAGGGAATATTAGTTATCTTCCTTTATAACGCATATTTTCAAGGTTTCCCCTAACCACATTTGTGTAGTTGTACACACACACAATTCACACATACACACACACACACACACACACACACACACACACACATATATATATATATATATATATATATATATATATATATATATATATATATATATATATATATATGTATATATATATATATATATATATATATATATATATCTATATATATATATACATATACACACACACGTATGCATAGACTAAGAGAATTCTAATCCCATTATGTATAAACTAAAGAAATGATACAAATTAAAATAGGCCACGAAAAAAGTTTCTAGTCCCTGAAATAATGGAAGAAAACTTTGCTATAAATCTTTCTGGCTATAAAAGAAGAGAAAAACTTATCGCGGAAACGATTTCGATATGTTATATATCATATATATAATAATATTATATAATTAGGAAAGTTTGGAACGTGATGAATGTATAAATAAAGGTGAAAGCCATGAAGGAAAGTGAAACACTAAAGCGCTGTGAGATTCTATCGGCTCAACGGTCTTGTATTGAGCAGACTGATGTACTGTACATGATAAACTCAGTTTCTCATGTACATCAGTCTACTCAGTAATGGACCTTTGAGTTGAAAGATTTCGCAGCACTCCAGTGTTTCACTTTCTTTCGTGGCTTCCACCCTTACAGATATTATATATATATATAAAATATATATATATATATATAATATATATTATATTTATTATATATTTATATAATATATATATATATATCTATATATATATATATATATATATATATATATATATAATAAAATATATATATATATATATAGTATATAATATATATATATATATATATATATATATATATATATATAAGATATATATATATATATATATATATATATATAATATATATATTATATATATATATATATATCTATATATAGATATATATTAATATATATATATATATATATATATATATATATATATATATATCTATATATAGATATATATATATATATTTAAATATATATATATATATATATATATATATATATATATATATATATATATATTATATATTATAATGCACCTGGCAGAGAGAGAAAACGAAAAATTCTCCATTTGTATGGGTAAACTTTGGTATCAAAGTTTAATTTCAGTTAATCAATTTTAATACAAATATTATTTGCTATGGAGGATAGAGATAATATGTAAGACACCATGAAATGTAATATATCTTATTTTTCTCACATAACGCTAAACTGAATGTATAAGATAATGTACTAAATCAATAATGTTTTATTTCCAAGAAATGAAAATTAGCCCAAGACACCAAATAGATTTTCTTCATTTTCCAACCATCTTCTCTTCTTTTTATGTGATAAAATGCTTCCATTTTCCCCGTCGGCTACCTACTATTCGCAAGGATCTACTATGGCTCTTCTTTCTATACTACTGGTCTTTTCTCAGGGCTTAAATGAGGTTTTTTTATTGTTCTTCTCTGCCTGTTGAGCACTTTATCTCGAAGTGACCATCGCCATTATTTTCTTTCGAGCATAATTATCAACATGACAGCCTTTATCACCTGCGTAAAAATAGGACAACTTTTACAGGTTGCTCAGTGGGAAGAGGGCCATTCTGCCATAAAGTCAGCTTAATCTGAAATAACAATTTCAACAGCGACAACAGCCCTAGTATTATTAGTTGGATTTGCTTGGGAATAGATGCACCTCAAGGCTCATGCACAGTTGCTGCGTGGCCACGTATCGTATCATCGTTGCGTATCATCCAGTTAAGTTAAGTATATCTTAGTTTTACCAGACCACTGAGCCGATTAACAGCTCTCCTAGGGCTGGCCGAAGGATTTGATATTTTTACGTGGCTAGGAACCAACGGGACCTTTACCTTATTGTGGGATCCGAACCACATTATCTCGAGAAATAAAGTATCACCCCTGGTATCACCCAGTGATACGATGCAGGGCAGCAGGATTATTTTTCCGCTTGTTGTGTATCCCCATCTTGTAACATGGTTGCGTGGTACAACAGTGCTACTAAGTTTATTTTCGGTTAAGCCAATCTCCCTGTCCACACCAGGCTATGTGAGTTATGTAACATTCGCTTGGTGTGACGGTAGATCGAGCCCTTGGGTACTTTGCGCCATGTTTTAGCACACAAAGGTTTAACGTTTCTCGTTCTCACTGATAAACAAAGAAGATAAGATGTTTCCGAAACCATCTCAACCCGGCAGTAAAACGGCAACTAGGACTACGTTTTGGACATTGTTGCTGAATATATACTGCGATTATCTAAGGTCGTCGGCCAGCTATAAAATGCAGATTTTCGACCACACTGGTCTGAGGGGTTTCGAGACGTAAGATAAACTTTTAGGCTTTGAATCAGTCTCATGGGTAAAGAAATAAATTTTTGCAAGTGCAGGTAAATGCTTAAAAATCTATGGCTGAAGGGATTTTTTCTACCTTACTTTCAAAATCTTAGGTTTTTTTTTATTACTTTTTTGTTTTCTATATTGTACAATATGTTTTTCGCCATAACTACAAACGTTCCAAGACCCGTCACCCATTCGCCTCGGCGTCAGTCACAACGAGATTAATTCAAGTTTTATTAGTCTTTTTGCTAAGCCCAGAGGCGGATTGAGGGTGTGCGGGGCCGTAGGCCGGTGAACTTAGGGGGCCCTCTCATTTAGGGGCAACCAAAGAGGGTCCTTACAGCAGCGGGTGGGGTTAGGTTTCCAGGATTTATTTTCTAATTAATTGAGCACCTCTCTAAATCCGCCAATGGTTAAGCTTTTGTGTTTGTGTTTATCTCCTTTCTAACAAATTTTATTTTCTTTCACTTATCTGTTTATTTTTTTTCTTTCTCATTTCGTCATTCATACTTGCTGTATCATCAAAAATATGACTCTCAGTACTGAAAGCTGTAATGAGAGAAGGCAAGTACTGTGCAATAACAACTCCCGTTAGTAAGAGCGGTCATGGTTTCTATTTTGACAGTATCCTTTTATAAAACTCCATCAATAGACTTTTACCATTCACTCTGTCTACACTTTCTAGATGGTGGTGATGACGGTGATATAATGGCTAATCATTAGTGATATCTGATGAAGAGGAATGCCGTGATGCAGGCAGTGACGACCTCGGGAAGTGTTCGGGTGTTAAGTGAAGCAACTTAATAAATAATTATGTGGGTAAGAGAATGAGCGAAATAGACGCCAGACCAACTGTGACAATGGAATCATTTAGTTGCCAATAACGAAACCACGAGATTTGTTGAGATAAGCAACATGCAATGATTGTGGAAACTCTCAACTACTTGGTACTGTGAAGTGCGGCTTCGATGTCGACCTATTTTGAATTGTGAGTATGAAGAGCCAATTGTTTGTAAACACGACAAAGGGCGTGAGTGAAATAATAAGAGCAAACAATAAAGATGAAGCTACAGCCGCATTTGATTACCAGGATGTGTTGAATGTGGAAAGGGTTGGCAGCAACAAATAACATCCGTGGTCCCTTTGGTACCACACATTTATCCAGTACCACTTTCCAAAGGTACAGCAAATTTGTAGTCTGTTTTGCTGACGAGAACAGCCAGGAAACGATGATTGTGGTTGACAAAGCAAACTTCCGTTTTTATAAAAGCATTGGTGTCAATCCTAATGAAAATAGTGTCTTGGAGATAGAGATTATGATGGCAAACCGATGAAAAGGGGCCATTAATCTCATATTGGTTCACCTGTAATTACGGAAGCTTACACTGGCAAAATTTGTAGCGCTTATGTTGCATAGAATACTTACTAAAAAATGAGACTAAAGAACAGTATGAAGCATCTTGTGAAAACCACAAATAATAATGAAAAAATTAAAAAAAGAAAAAAAAAAAAAAAAAAAAAAAACAAGCTGGTGGTGCTGTGGCATTTTGTAAAAGATCGATGGGCAGAATGGGCACATAAAGTACTATGCCACATGCGTAATTGGACTGACCCTGCCAAAAATTTGATTATTTAAATCTACATTACCTCGTGGCGAATAGTAAAAGAAGAATGACTGAGCAATGTACAAATAAAGAATGTTTACCTTTTCTTGACCTAAAGGAAGACACAGTGACAAAAGTTGCAGCAACAACAAACAAAATATGCGTACCCTAAAATATATTATCTGACAAAATTACAAGAAAATATAATATCAAATCATGTATGAGGAACTTATATTCATTTATGACTCCAAAGGATTTAACCGAAGTTATATTGATGCGATGACAGAAGTTTTAAAAGGAAAAAGCTAAACACCCAAGATATATGAGTCTGTCATTTGGAGACAGCTTAATCGTGCAATAAATTTCAAGAAGGACGACGTACAAATAATGAGATTTTGTTTAATGTGAAATTCATTTGAAAATGGAAGATTTCTTACTTTTTGGGGGAAGGTGGTGATATATGCAGGAATCTCTTTCGACGTTTTCCTCCATTTGCAACCTTGATCGTAATCAAGAGGAGTTAAAAAGATATTACACTAAAATTGGGTTGAGGATCGTTATCGCCAACCTGATGATGCGTTTAAAGCTGTAGGCACATTTTGTAGTTGATATCTCTTTCTAGATCAAAGATTTCAGAAATTATTTTCATTTTAAAGACTCACTAAACGATTATAATAATTTTGTATGCAAATGCCAGTTGATTTAATAAATGACTGATCAAAGCTATTTTGCCTTGTTATAGTTTTCAGCATCATTCATGCTAAGTAAAATATTTGCATGTGACCTAATTCAACAAAGCTGATGTTTGAACAATATCTTTATAATATCAATAATAATGATTTGCACGTTCTTTTTATACACGTGTTGGTTTCCAATTTAGTGGTATTTCTAAGTAGTCATATTTAATCAGGCAGTGGTAAAATTTCGCGATTAAAAATCAAAACAAGTAAAGATTAACTAACCATCGAATGCTGACGCCTTTAATAATATTCACTGCTATTTGCTTCTGTATGTTCAATTAACAAATTGTTGCCAGACTTCATGCGCAAGAAGCTGCGCATTTAGACCTTGATAAATTTTGCTGTAGTTTAAGGTGGTAGTAGAAAATCACTTCAGTAATGGTGGTATGATTTCATTTATGGGGAGTCATTAGTATCACTAAACACATTGGCAAGATCCTGAATGATAACGCAATTTCATTTGGCTGTATAAGAATTCTTTAAATTTAGCAAGAGATTATAGCACGAATCTGCAAGTCCATCGCCCTATTGCAATCTTGTCCGTTCCACAACAATCAGCAATACAATAAACACCGAATGTAGCGATTAGGGGACCAGAAGAACAGTGAATTTATTCAATCGTTACTGAATCTTTCGTGTTGTTTGAGAGTGCATCCTGTGACCCTTGGCAGGCGAGGCAAAAATGATATAACTTATATAGTGCAAATGGGTCTATGTAAAAAAAACATACCATTGACGTATGAAGAGGAGTTATTTTTTAAAGCAAAACGCTTTTATAATGAAAGTGAAGCCTGTGTCAGAATACATGTACGTCATGGGAGTAAGTATACTTTATATTAGTGCGTAGTAATGACAGAGGTCAGGAAAGATGGGCATCAGACATGCGCATCAGTCTGAAGATACAAGATTTATTACTGGAATGTGGAGTTTTGATGTTTGCGCGGGAATTGTTAGCTGGTTCTGGTGAAAGAAACAGATTTTGCAGACAGGAGAGTGAGAAAGTTTTTGTGCGAGTCGGAAGTTCAGCTATTTTATTAATTTGATAGTTTAATGTATCGTATATATATATATATATATATATATATATATATATATATATATATATATATATATATATATATATATATATATATATATATACATATATATATGCAATATATATATATATATATATATATATATATATATATATATATATATATATATATAATTATTTAGGTTTCCAACTAGTTATTTGTTTAGTGATTTTTCAACATCTCTTATGTTCAGATTATTTATAAAATGCCAAAATGGCTATAGACTCAAATTTTCCTAATACATAATATGACAACCGTTTGGTACTTGTCTTTCTTTTATATCTAATAATTCATTCAATAAGAAAGAAACTTATTTCTAGCGCTTATTTTCCATACTGTGGTGTTTAAACTTCGTCCCTTCCAATTCTCAAAATAAAAAGAAAATGTTCATATCGTTTAGGGACTGAATGTAAATCAAATTCTCCTTTAATACGC
>NC_061109.1:32313481-32330864 GCF_015104395.2 Macrobrachium nipponense
ATTTAATTTGTTTATTAAAATGGGAGTTAACTGTCATGATGTAGGGTCAGACCTCAGTTTCGTATAAGTATCAGTGTCATTTAGCAATGTCATTATTTTACTTATATAGTCACTTTTACCAGTGAGAATTCTTCGCCTAGCAGAGCGACCTTTCGACGAGTTTCAACGCATCATACTTCAGAAAACAAAAACATCGACATCACAAAAGTGGAAGTAGATGATGCGTTCCGTACACTTAGAAGCAGACGGTATAGCTTTAATCAGACGGTTCCTTTCGATTGGAAGAATCGGATGCTGGATTATTGCTATGGAAAATTGAGAAAGTGCTGCAACCGTCTTGAAAGGAAGCTCCAAGTCAAGCTGAAAAATCTTATTGCTGAAAGCGACTGGACTAAGCATGCCAACGTGGACTTCATGATTGATTTATCTGACAAACCAGTGGATAGTGCTACGACAGCGGCTTTGGGATATGGGTTAAGCTTTGGTGTATTTAATGGTAACCTGGACTGTGTCGACATCTCAAAAATCCTTTTGTTATTTAGAAAAAATTGAATCAAAACCTATGCCCTGATGATATCAATATTTGTAAAGGTAT
The DNA here is from genome assembly GCF_015104395.2 of Macrobrachium nipponense. Taxonomy (NCBI): domain Eukaryota; kingdom Metazoa; phylum Arthropoda; class Malacostraca; order Decapoda; family Palaemonidae; genus Macrobrachium; species Macrobrachium nipponense. Next base: position 32,314,077 of record NC_061109.1, read on the forward strand.
TGTGTATGGTGCTATGAGTAAACCTTCTCCCCCTAATGAATACCCGTGAGATTTCTCCAGGCTTTTAAGAAAATTAAAGAAGACGAAACAGTGAAGGTGACAAAAAGCAGATAAATCTAATGCAGTGGTAATTATGAATAAAAGTGACTATATAAGTAAAATAATGACATTGCTAAATGACAATGATACTTATACGAAACTGAGGTCTGACCCTACACAGACAGTTAACTCCCATTTAATAAACAAATTAAATCCATTTTGAAGGGCTTGGACCATTTAATTAAACAGTTTACACCGCAATGCGCCTCCCTACCTTACATGTATGGTTTAGTCAAGAACATAAAATCAATCAAACCCTATCAGACCAATCATTAGTTCAGTGGGCTCAGTTTCGTATAATTTATCTAAATGGCTTGTAAAAATTCTTACTTCTTTGGTAGGAAATATTTCAACACGGAATGGTTAAAAACAATGTTGATTTTATAAACAAATTTTATAGTTAAATTTGAATTATGATTTTAATATGGTTAGTTTTGATGTTGTCTCTTTATTTACAAAAGTGCCTGTAGATGACTTACTTGAATATTTGGAAGAGGAATTAGAGCGTCATGACTTTCCCTTAAGTGTAGAAAATCTCATAGTATCATAAGGTTATGTATCAAAGATAGTAAATTTTGTTTTAATGGGGAATTTTTATTTGTACAAAAGTTTGGCATGCCATGGGTAATCCCTTATCTCCTGTCCTTAGCAATATTTACATGGAAATATTTGAGACAAAACTCTTACCAAGAATTTTGCCCCAAAAAGTATTTGGTTTAGATACGTGGATGATATCTTCTGTATTTGGCCAGTTCACGAAAACCTCCAGGAATTCCTTAATAATCTCAATAATTTAGTCCCTTCTATAAAATTTACTGTAGAGGAAGAAAGAAATTGTAATTTGAATTTTCTTGATGTAACTGTCCATAGAAATGATAGAAATTTCACCTTTTCAGTCTTTCGAAAATCAACTAATATTGCCTCAAAATGTTAAATTCTCTGTTTTTTCTGGGATGTTCCTAAGGGCTTTACGTGTCTGTAGCCCGCAGTTTATTGACGCTGAAATTAAAAACAAATATTTATGATATTGCATTGAAACTTAAATACCCAAGGACTTTTGTAGATGTGGCATGGAAAAGAGCTAGAAAAAACATTTTATTCAACTAATGACAAACTTGAATTTAGTAAGCATAACATTCTAAAATTACCTTATGATGAAAGGTTTTTAGATATTCCTAGAATTTTAAAGCTTTTTAACATAAATGTTGTTTTCAGTAAATATTAATGTCAAGAGTTTAGTAATCAAAAATTCTCTAAGATCTTCCAGGCTGCATATATGAAATTCCTTGCAAAAAGTGTGATGAAATCTATTACGGACAGACTGGCAAATCTCTTTCACAGCGTCTTAAGCAACATCAATATTCTGTGAGAACTGGGCAAATATCGAATGCATTATTTGTACATATGAGAGATTTAGACCATCCTATTAACTGGAGTCAAGCAAGAGCCTTAGTCCCATGTAATGACACAGTTAAAAGGAATATCATTGAATCTTGTTTTATCAAGTCAAATAATAGAAATGTTCTAAATTTAAGTCTTGGTTTATTTAAACTTGATGCTTTCATAATGAAAGAAGTTGTAGATAAATATAAGCAACAAAATTAATATATTCAGTTTTTACATGTTTGGACTGTAAAGATACTTTGTAATTTCGGTTAGGGTCAGAATCTGTTTAAGTTTGTGACCGTGTGATATCCGATAATCCTGGATTATCCCTTTTAATTTTTACCCTTTTGATAATTAACCATCGGTATTCTGATCTTGTTTATACCTGAGGCCTTCCTTCTCCGATTGTACTTTAGTAGCTCCTTGACGATGTCTGAATAAAGACGAAAGCGCTTGGATTCCTGTCTATCATTTCCCGTGGTATTCGCTTATTTATGAAGTCGCGTGCATCTACTGTGATTTTTTAAGCATATATATATATATATACGTATGTGTGCATGTGTATGTATGTGTGTGTGAATGTATATTAATTAGGATAGGACGATAATGTGCTTACTGGTGGAGTATTTCCTATCCTCAAAGATGCTGGAAATGTGTTATCTATTGAAAAGTCACATTTTTTGCTTGATAAGGCACCATGCTTCAAGGCTTTTCTGACACAGGAGCTGCTTCGAAACAGTGGTATCGATTTCTTCTCGTCAAGTGGATTTCCAGGTACCTCCCCTGACCTTAGTGTGTGTGTGAAAACATTGGTAGTATCTTAAAGGATTGTGTTGAAGTGCGCACAGTGAACTATGATGACATACCAAGCCTCGACGACCTGCGAAGAGAAGTGACCGAAGTGTGCAGGGAAATGGAGTTCGAGTCTTAGGTTTTTTGCGATTTGCTGAAATCATACCCCTAAAGAATGCAGACTGTGGTACAGGCGATGGAAGCCACATAAAATATTAAATACTCAGAGAGAAACTTAGATAAATACCTGTTCTGAATTAATTTTTTTTTTCAACCATATAAATTTCAGTTTATGCTGTAGAGGTGCGGGCTCTAATTATATATATATATATATATAATATATATATAGAATATACATATATATATATATATATATATATATATATATATATATATATATATATATATATATATATATATATATATATATATATATATATATATATATATATATATATATATATATATTAATTTGACTAGTAAAAATGCTCTGTTACAACAGAATTCCATCTAATAAAAGGAGCCCATAAAAACGCCAAAATATAGAGAGAAAAATACTATATTTCAGAGACTGCTGTCTCCCTATTCAGGTAAATGAATGAGAAAAGTTCACAGAAAAGGTCGGTATTTATAACAAGAGATCCATCCACAGGTAAGCCAATTTAGGTCACCCCGGCTGATAATCTTCCTTTAATCTTCTTAAGCGTTGGTTGAATGAAAATCTTGTCGATCACATCTGAATCTCATGCTCCTTTTGCGATGTTCATTACCTGCCTCTCTTTTAGTAAGGCCGATTCCACATTTGACTCTTGTACCGGGGGGGGGCCGGGGACAGTTGCTGCTATAAATTATATGTGACAAATTCCAGTTTATTCTATGGTTATCTTCATTTATATGGTTGAATATATATATATATATATATATATATATATATATATATATATATATATATATATATATATATATATATATATATATACTATATATATATATAGATATATATATATATTAAAGGTTACATTTCTCCTTCATATCTGGGAAGCTGAAATTGCCCTCTCTAAAGAAAGAAGGTTGAAGAAAGACGTTCAAAACATCTTACGTAATTAATCAAATCAAAAGAGTGAATGGAAGTCCTTTGAGCTGAATCATTTTTCATTTTAGTTAAGTGAGGGAGTAAACTGATGTTTCAATTCATAATTTATAATAGACAGTTAATTAGTGATTTCGACATTTTTCGCGGCTATTAAAAGAAGTTGATATTATTAGCGTTATATGAAAGAACTGGCAGCTAATTGACCTATTTGCTAGTTAATATCGCCATTTCTTAATGAAATGGAAATAAATATGAGCCGGATGGAGATATCTTTTTATCGTAAAATTCGTTACTATGGCAACATATTGTGAGGTATGGGATTCAGAATCTTTAAGTAATTGCCTGAAATAAGTGTATTAAGTAATTGCCTGAAATAAGTGTATTTAGTCTTTTCAATCAAGAAAAAGTTATGTATAACTTCGTCATTGCCAAGTATATTTTTCCAGAGGAGATGACGATGAGTCTTATAAAATGGAGAAATAAAATAAATTGATATTGACGGATATAAATGACTGATAGTAGCAGTTTTAACTGACTTTATAATTAGTCTGCACATATACGTTCGAATAGGTGATCCCTGGGGACTGTCAGATGTTGTTGGAGTATAAGTTAATTTGACCTACTGCATAGAGCCATTTTGCTATCCATTTTCCTTGCTATATATTACATTCGTTTATCAAACCAGGTATTCCATTCTGACGTTGAATATTCTTTCCGCATAATGTTTCTTCTGCAATAAGTAGCATGAACTCATAGTTCACCTGAAGCTACATCTCTGGTAAAACGTGCTAATTTTGATAATATTTATTATGCTATTGGAAAACTGAGTGGATGTAAATAATTTTAAAGAACATAGCAATTTCTAACACATGAAACAAATTATTCATAATTACATATACGTGTTTTCTAATTGTTTGAAAAAATATTCTTTCTTTTCTATTTCTTATGAAGCCCATTTTACAACAATATTTCTTTATATCTTTGTCCGTATTTCTGTTTATCATTTTAAAGGTTTTATGAGATTTTTTTTATTACTTTCGCGACTGTATACTTTAACACAAGGCTTCAAATAATTATGCTTGAATTTAATTGGAGAACTGAGCGTGAAATAGAACGTTCTTCTTTATATATGACGATATATCGTTAAGTTTTTAGCGGCATTACTTTTATAGTACCAATAGCACTGCCCTATTTTGAGGCCCGAAAACCAACAATTTCATTTCTTTTTAAATTATTATAATTATCCGTTGCTCTTTTACATCATTTCTTGTAGAAATTTATTTATTGATTTTTCAAAGTCAGTTGTAAAATACTGAAAAGTGAAATCTTGGATGTCTTTTCTATCGTCTTCCTTTTGAACTATGGTCTTTACAAAGGCTACTTAATTTCCTTGACGTTTGGTTAGACTTTCTTACATGCTGTTATTGTGTTTTAGTTTCGGCTTGTACTTATGAAAGTAAGAGAGGATTATTCTAAACAAAGGAGAATATGTAACAGACAAAGTAACTCATTACAACTGATATCATTTCCTCAGTTAAGGATACGTGAATGTAGGGGTGCATTTTTAATTTTTCCTAATCAATATCAGCTTTATATGCTCATATATCCTTACCTCGAATACTGTGCTTTTAATGGCATATATCGACGTTTCATTCATAAACTTGATTCTTTTAATTTAACGACAATATTACATAATATCCTTAATTCAACCCCTTTACGATGCTTTTGTTTTAATTTTTAGTTTTTCAAGACATCAGAAAATTGTAAGGGAAAACGAGTGAAAATGCCAATTTGCAGAAGGAAAAAAAATAAACTGAATAAAAAATGGCAAAGAAAGAATGATCGTACATAATCAAACAACATAATCGTACCTAAAACTCATGTGTCTACCGTTGTTAGAAAGGTCAAGGATAGTGACGTGAATCAGTAGGCTGCTGCACATCACATTTTATATTAAAGTGGGTAATTATCAATAATTAAGGTAAAACTAAATAAACAAACTCCAAAAATATATACATAGGTATTTAAACATGAATATTATAACAATTAGTTCTTTTCAGCAATATAGAACTATAGTGGTTTTGTTCAATTTTGCATCTTTCGTTACCAACAAAATGATTTCAATTATTTATAAAAACATGCTTGTATGACATTCATATCATCACTTTACTATTAAATAAGCAGTGGACAATCCAAATCTGTTGAGAAACGCTTACCATATTGAAAAGAAAATATTCATACGTTGCTTTTTTTCAGTCTCAAAGAAGTTGCCAGAGTAACTTTGAATAATTAAACAAATATTTGGCCATACATAAATTGGGGAAAAATATTATATTTGCTCAATTTTAAGTAAAAAAAAATAATAACAGGCTCTGTAGAAAGGTTTTCCTCAGGACGTCATGTTGTATGAAGTACACGTTCTATAAAATAAGGTTAACATCTTGTTTTGTAGTAATTATTTTTTTATTAAAGAAATATCAAAAGGATAAATTAAGGCTGCCTTACTTCTGTTAAAAATGGGATGATTTATTGCACATAAACCCATATTTTATCTTTGAATCACATAGTGCACTTAAACTTCCTAGGGTGTTTTTTGAATAAAGATATTTGAATTTCCAACGTGCAATTTTTCACCAGTGTAAATGATGAAAGAAGGAATTTCAACTTTAAATTACTAGGCGTCCGTTTTATATTCAAACATGTCAGTTGGACTGATTTATAGAACGATGCTTCCCAGCGCAGAGATATTTTTCCTCCCTCAAAATGGAGAATATTTGGTTTTTAACAATGTATGTTAATTTCTATATCATTAAACGTGTCTTTTCAACACGCGGAACTCAGATTAGGATTGAGCTTTGTGAAGTCTTTAATCCGATTTGAATTTCGTAAGGTATTTAACCCACAGTGAACTAGAAGATTGTTACACGGTATTGAATGAGATTTTATACAATGCTTTAAATATTCCAGAAGAATTCCATTTATTTTTCTCTCTTTTCTATCTTTCCCCTGAGGCAATTTGTTATAACAAATGTAACGAATTCGGTTTAACCCTCATCCGTTTTACTCTAACCCTTGAGCTCTTTGAAGGCAGTTGTAGTCAACTCAATTACCTTCTTTTAATGTATTTATATGTGTAGAGGTTTATTATGAATAAAAAAAAAATAATGAGATTTATGTCTATAGGCTGAATTCAGAACTCTGCTCTTCACAATTCGAAAACTACCGTCAACTGATCCCCAAATTATACTTCACTTTGGAATAAGGCGTTTGCAGCGCAGTTTAGGTACTCAGCTCTCTCTCTCTCTCTCTCTCTCTCTCTCTCTCTCTCTCTCTCTCTCTCTTGGTGACCACACACTCACTAATGCGCATTTGAAATTTTCATTTTTGATACTTGTTTTCGACACATATATAATCCGGGAATAGGATCAAAACCTGTGGAAACAACCTTATGTGCAGATCAAAATAGGGTTCTTTTAATTATTGAACTTCTTCAAAAGGAATCTCGAACAAACTAAAATCTTTAGTTCCCGTTAGTTATTTCCTTTATCAAGATTTTAAATTACTTTGTTATCCCGTGCATAGTTTCTATATTTTATCCTGTTCTGTTATGTTTTCCAGTAATGGTAAGCATAAACATTGAATAATTGTCACCTAATTACATGGGGTCTGATATGCATATCAGTTAGAATTATTAGATGAGAGCTTCTTAAGTGCATTTCGTATTACAATCATTCTTAGTTGTCATATTGACTCAAATTTTGATAAAGAGATAAGGGAAATGTTTTAAATTGTTAAAAAGCTATAGTATGCGTGAGATATACAGGTTTTAGTAGTATCTGAAATGCAAGTAATGAAAAAAAAAATTCACATATATATATATTTTAATATATATATTCATTGTGTAACGTTCCGAATTTAAAGACTTGTTATTTATGCTTTCTAGGGCGTCATTTACAGTGAAAACAATCACACTAATATATTAAACATAGAGGTATGAGAGAGATATGTCGATAATGCTGTGAAGCGAGAGACCGCAAAGGAGTGTTTATGCATGAGCCCTTTGTGCATCTATTCACCGGAAAAAGGAGAAACAATGAAAAAGGAGGAGAGGAAGGGAAAAATAGAATATAATTTCCCGCGGTATTCAGTGGGCATATCCAATTCAAGAGCTCGCACAAGTGAGATCACAATGGCGCAGCGCAATAAGGTTGAAACGATGTTATCAGATGTTCTGGAGCTTTGCCTTTATGGGCCCCGCTCCGCCACTTGTTTTCTTCAGAGCCCTCAGGATATATAGAGGACAATCAAATATTTATGGTCGACGAACCTGCTCCTCATAAACTCGCGTAGGTCTTGTTTCCTATTCAATATTGTTAAACATTTCGCATCATGCCCAAAACCACCGGCCCAATCCACTCATTCGGGGTGATCTAAAGCACCCCAGGGCCTGCCACGAGCGTGCAATATCTGCACGAAATTTTAAGCAATCTCCACCCTCGCCTAGCTCGAGATGGAAGGAATTTCTACCAGAGGAAGGCGAGACGTGAAAATTGAAGATATGCGGAACGGAGTTTTATTGTATTTTGTAAAGTATTCCACGAGGAAGATTTTGAACATATCCCTCAACGTATCATGTTTCATAATGTGTGCATTGACGGTTGTAATGTTGTAAAGTGATTTCAAAAGGAAACGAGCGTCACTACAAATCTTGAATAATGTTATTACTCAAGCAAATATGGTACTGTAGTTACCTTACCTACTGGCCTTAAAGATTTCAAGCTCTCTATGCCTATTTTCAAGTGTAAATCTTAAGAGTTGAAAGAGAGTTTCATCTCGTATGTTTTTTTTGTTTTTTTTTCTGGTGTTATAAAACTCATGCGTTTTTAGTAGTACTGTTGTACTTTGAAGCATTGTAACTGATGGCCAGAAAAACAAATAAACCGGTTTAATAGAAGTATTCGTAGATCTCCGCGTCCATATTCCAGAACTGGCAGCCAAATGGTACATGAATGAACCTCCCATATATTTGGAAGAGTTAGATGCCGAACCTAAATAACCTTAGTTACGAAAATGATTTTTGGAATATCTTGGATGTGAATGACCCAAAAGAAATGATTAAAACTGAGGATGAGTTGGTCAAGAGAGCTGTAGGAATAGACAACCTAAGGGGCAGGCAAGAGGAAAATGAAGTAAGAATGGATTTAGTAAAGGCTCGTACCAAGACAGCACGAGGATTAACTCTACGCAAGTTCAGCAAGAGGAACTCGGCATCAGACCAGTGATGATGACTACTACCATCCCACGTGTGAAATAAAGCAGGACCAACCCCCCCCCCCCCTCACACACACACACACATACACCCCACCCCCAACCCACCCACCCCCTTTCCTCCTTCACCCCCAGCAGAGAGATCTCAGTCTAGCCAAGCAGTGAGTTGGGGCCAAAACTGACACAGAATACAGGACCAAGGGCAAATGAACTTTTTATTTAAAGGTCATTAATGAAATTCAGTGCAGGCAACTCTGAAAATACGACCAAATGATTACCCGAAAAGGGAAGAATAGATGAACTGATGGCCAAATAATCCTAAACTAGTCATCGGCTAAGACCAGTATGATTAACCAAAGACTCTTCCACCAAAATCTGAGAAAAAGCTTTCATTCAAAGAGCATTCATGCTCACTACAATTTTTAAAAACGAATAAAGTTCATACATTAACAAGTCAGTTTTGATCGGTCAAATTCCCATCCTTACAATACTTCTAGCGAGATGAACCACGACTTCCCTGAATCAATGATAGACAAAAATTGTGGGAGCATTTAGGCTTATATTTGCTGTCAATGAAAAATAACTTATTTTAAATTACACATGCAAGTATTTTTTTGATCTCTTAATATTTTATTTGTCAGATGTACGGTGACACTAATTAATATGCGGCAAGTCTATTAATCAGCAAGTGCACAATTAGAAGAAAAAAAATTAAAACAATATAATTAACAACTTTACCAATCCTGGAACAGGTTAATGAAGTATGTGACCATCGACTGCCGATTTGAAGGCAGTCCTACGAAAAATAGGTCGCCTGCCTGTCTCCTTATTATAACGGTTCACTTCTGGCAACCTTCTAACGCTATTATCCTGTGCTGTAGTCATCATTTTAGATAAGCGATTTACTTATGGTGGCCTTTTACAGCGTCACAGCGTTTAGTGACTGTGTATGATCGCTCCTTCAGCTTGCTTTCCCATAAAGGATCTCTCTCTCTCTCTCTCTCTCTCTGAATAGCACATCACATCGTCCCCAGGTTTAAATGTGTAATGGAAAAGGAATGCTTGATAACAAAGATGAGTGACTGTAATTAACTTCACGTTAGCGTCGCTTATTAAACTGAAATCATTTCTGGCAACGTGACCAAAAGTTATCAAGAAGAAGACTGGAAAACGCAAAAACAAAGAGGTAAAACAAAGAGTCACTAGGTATGGAGGAGTCGTAATATACCAACTAATCACTGCCATAACAAGTATATACTAATGCAATTGGGTGTTATAACAAGTACTTGTTGTGTTTGTGGGAAATGAGAGAAGACTTCTAAACATCAAGCCTAAAGCCTGGTTCACACTATGCCAGTAATTTAGTCAAGTGGCGAGTAATTTAGCTACTAAACGTGTTTGAACACCAAACAGTTTAGTCAAGTAGTTTAGTAAGCAATTTAGTGTTTAGTCGATCAAAAATGTTCTATTTTTACGGTCAAGTAGTAGCTCCGCCCACTTGTCATTCGTCCACTAAACCAGTGAGAACGCGTGTTGAATTTAGTAATTTACTGGAGTTCATGAGTTGCAGGTTGCCGCAGAAATGGCACTTCCATGGAATGAAGAGACAACAGAGCTTGTGGAATGTTAAATGTCCACAGTATAAAAATAAACAAATCAAGAAAGTGCCTACGCTGATTTGGAGAAAACCATGGATATACCTGGATTTGGAGAGAAGGAGATAAAAGCGAAAATCAAGAACTTCAGGTATTTTCCATTTTTATGCCTCCGTAATCATGTTAGTAATTTTTTCCAGTTGTGATAAGTTTAAAATTGGTTAAAAACGGCTATATGTTTTGCTTTATTCATGTAATTACATTATTATTCTATATTTGTTTGTTTTCTTCTCAGATCAAGCTACTCACAAGAAAAGAGAAAAATCAAGGAATCCAAAAAATCTGGTGCCGGGACGGACTCGGTTTACACTCCATCGGTGAAATGGTTCACCATATTAGATGAATGCCTATGGAACATGAATGCAATAATAATGGAAAGTGAAAGCAATTTGGTTAATACATATATTTAATTATGTATGATTTGTAGTATTTCCTTACAATTCTTAATGTATCATTCTTGCCTGCCAAGGAACAGAGCCATCTTCCACAAAGTAATTGGCATATCTTTCCCGCAGATCAGTAGACCGACCAGAAGAACGGTTGCTTAAACATGTTGGTAGTGGTTCCAATCCTTGAGGTGCTGGCACCTCTCTCCAATTACCGGGGATGACAGTTGCTTCATTGAGATTTTCTTTGTCTACTGCATGTACAAACTGCGTGTTCTGTAATGTTGTTTGTCTGAGCCAATTGTGTAAAGCCCAACATGCCTTGACGATGCTCACCACTTTCTTAGGACTGTAGGGCATTGGTTTCTCAAACACTCTGAATCTGGAGGCTAGTATACCAAATGAGTTTTCAACTATTCTCCTAGCCCGCGGCAAACGATAATTAAAAATCTTTTGCTTTAATGTTAATTTACTTCCTGGGAAAGGTTTTAACAGGTATTCTTTCAAGGGAAATGCATTGTCGCCAACTAGGAAATGACCTGGTAGTATACCATTCTCTAAAGATTGATACAAACTACTGTTACGAAAAACTCCTCCATCAGAAACTCGACCATTACAACCTATGTCTGTATAACTGAAGCAATATTTATGATCTACAACTGCCATTAAGACAACACCGTTTTATTCTTTGTAATTGTAGTATAAACTTCCTGAGTCATGAGGTGCTTTTATAATGACATGCTTGCCATCTATTGCTCCACAGCATCCAGGAAAATTCCATTCTTTCTGAAAACCATTTGCAATCATTTTCCAATCTGTTGTACCAGGAACCTGAAAAAAAGTAAAAATAAAGTTAAATTGTGGTTTCAATTTAAACTAATATATTATAGTGGTGAACGGTAGGTACTAATCCCATTACTTTACATTCCCTCCCTTTATATTATAATGGCTCCTAACTTAAATATATACCTATTAAAATACTTTTTTTTCCAGATTAACAACGATGGCGTAAATATTGCAGAAACTGAACACAATGACTCTGTAGTACAGGATAGTTTAGTACATGACACAAAACCTGCACCTGCTAGAAAAAAAAACGAAAGTGATGCAGCTATCTAGTATGGTATCCCAACTGAAAGACATATCTGAAGCTGCTATGACAGATGAAAACGAGTTCGAGGTTTTCGGGAGACACATTGGGCTTCAACTTAAATCTTTGCCAACACTATTGGCACTCGAAGCTCAGGAACACATTCAACTCTACATAAATAGAGTTCGACGTCAGCATCTGCTAAACGTAAATGAACCCCAAACAATTAGCAGACCAATCACACCACTTTCATCTGGTGATTCAATGGAAGGAAGACACTATACACCCCAGTCTACTATATCTGAAGTACATGTTGAACATAATACGTGCAGCCAGGAGTTTGCAATAATATCGACAGACATAATTACTGAAGCCTTTAATATTGCTAATTATGATAACTAAACATAAATGTAACACATGTTTTATTAATAAATGATTTGTGCCATATATTTATGATTTATTTACTCTTACCTTGATGACTTCCTTTAATGATTCGTAGATACAATCGCAAACCTCTATCAAAAATTCTTAAATAGTTGATTTCCCAAGTCGAAATAGATGTGCGAGTGTTCTTAAACTACATCCAGTAGCAAGAAGGTATAGAACTGCCTGTAATTTGGTTTTTGCCGGAACTGCACTCCTTAAATAGATATCATTTCGTTGAATTTGTGATTGCACTTTCATCAACAGAAAGTTAAAACATTCTTGACTCATTCTGAATGTTGAGTAGTATTCTCTAGGATCTTCTACTTCTAATTCCTTGAGAAGTGAATTAGTAGCTCCTAGTTGATTTCTTCTCTGAATCCATTTTCGTTCCCATAATCTTTTTCTTTTTGACACACTTATTTCTTCCTCCACTTCCTCTAAAATAGCTATTGCAATATCTTTTATTAGCCTTTTAGATTTGCTGCGTTGCCTGTTCATCTTGCGATGCCTTACACACTAATGTACTCTACTTGACTGGTTGTGCGAACGAAATTGATCAGTTTAGTAGGAAAGTAGTAACTAAACTACTCGCCACTTGACTAAATTACTGGCATAGTGTGAACCAGGCTTAAATCTTGGTAGTTAGGCTTGTAACCTTTCAAGGTGCTGGATCCAGCCTAGAGTGTCGCAAAAAAAAAAAATGCAAATAAAAAGATAAATAAATAATAATAAGAAGAATAAAAAGAAATATAAAAATTATTTTGGGTAGACATTTGTAATATGGGACATTTCCGGATGGCAGCCATTTTGGAAAATGATTGTTCTAAATATAGAAATAAAAAAAAATGAAATTGGCTTCTTATTGTATGAAAAGGACTAATAAAGTGATATTTTGTATTTCAATGCTGCTCGACAAGTGAATGCATTAAAATAGATGTTTAGGTACTCATTATTCCCCATGAAGGGGCACCGTGACATGGCCATGGGGCCTTAGACATGAGAATTTGAGTTATCTGACTCAGCTTTGTTCCATTATCTTTTGCCCTTTTATGCTTTCTTTTTTTTTTCAAGCGGTGCATGGCCTTTATTGCCCCATAGCCTTGAATCTTTCCAAATTACCATAAACCTCACTGAATACCTCCTTTCAACATAGCCGCCCCCTATATTCATATTCATCTTCAGACTTCGGTCCTGACTCATATTTTTGTTTTTATGTCCATGACCTTTGACCTCATGACACTATATAATCCTTAATAATTCAATTATTCGTCATTCATTTACCATTTGGCTGCCAGTTCTGCAACATGATAATTTAACCAAACCTCGATTTAAAACAACAATATATTGATTGAATATTTTTATTCATTTTGTGTACAGATATTTTTGCATTGTTATCTCTACAAAGATGTTGTTCTTAACTTGAAGTGTTCAGTGCCTTTTATGTATCCTACATCTACACCCTAAGTTTTGCAGTCTTTACAGCCGCAAATAGTTAGTAGTACATGAGAAAGTGGTTTCAGGTGTTTTGAAGGTACGAGTCCTTCAAATTCTTCCCATCCATAATTGTCAATAGGCTCAAGCGAAACTCGCTCTTCCAAAAGAGTAACAGCTTCACGAATAGCAAGGAATGTTCTTTGCATATGTCTCTTTATGACAGTGGGTGCTTGTGGAAGAGTAGCCAGTTATTTATTTAGGTTTTTGTGATAGTCTTCCTATCGAAGTTCATCAAACGTGACTACTAGTGCCTGAGCTGTACAACAGTGTCAGAAAAGTTATCTGTTTTACCAAAGTCGGTTAGGAACAACACTGGATCAGCAGCCTATGATCCATGTGCCGTGCCCATCTTGTTGAGAACACCATTTTATTCAAATGTTTGGTAAATTACTGATAAAATTTACTATTGTGATACAAAGCCAATTCGATCAAAGAACCGAGGCGCCATCAATCTCAAAATCAAATTGCACTAAAGCATCAGCAAAGCTTTTCAAGTTTCTCCTTAAAAAAAAAAAAGAAAGGGTTGTGCAGGGGGTGGGGGAGTCTGTCTGTGGTGTCAATCGTCCCTGTTTCATGACAGATGACTCGATGGTCCTTGATGATGACATTAGTAGCAATGGTGTTCTCGGAACGTAGAACCTCTGCAGAGTTCTGTGATGATGGTATTTTGCGGTTTTTGGAAGATTTTCTGCGATTTGAAGAGACTCTTTTCCTTACCGGTTGAACAACTGTGCTTCGGTAGTATACATTTTGGCGTTAAGTTCCCAGGTTCTGAGAAGGTTAAGCAAACTTATCTTTATATTGTGTACTTTTAATAACTACCAGTTTCGTAAGTAAATAATAGTTTAGTTCTGCAAATCGTTATGGTTCATGGGTCTGGTTACTTTACGTAATGCCAGAATTGGCTTGTATTTCTTTTTAGTTTCTTGAACTAACTTTTAAAATACTTTTAAAATTTCGGCTCGCTTAGACAGTATTTGAAAACTTCCATGGATTTTGTACGTTAAGTATGTGATGTATGGATATTTACAATAGATGGGAGTTTCAAACTTCCTGTTATTTGTGACCAGTAGTGATTACTTGCTTGTGATATTTTTACTTATTTTTTAATCAATATTTTGTTGAATCTTTGTCCATCATAGATTACTCATGTTCGTTTATATTTACATGTCTGTTAATAAACCAGTGAAGCCTAGGGTCACTTATTTCTGTACTACGTATTATTTTTCAGGATAAGATCTCGGATGGTACACACGTGCAAATTAGAATTGGCGATTTCATCAATTTGCATTTACCTATCTGGCTCACGATTCATGTTTTATTAATCTATGTATCTTTTTGAAGATGGAAGAAATCTCTGTAATGGCATTGAAAACATTAGAACATCATGTTATACTCTTGCCTAAAATTGGCGTGAATGAAATGAAGTGATAAGAAACGTCATATCACAACCACTGCCATACATTACTAAGTAGATTAGAGACACCTATCACTAGTGGTATCGCATAAACATAGTCCTTGTTATCATTTCAATATTAAGTTGAAGGTAGTTGAACTATTCCATTTGTTAAATTTTATAGAAAACATTGAAAACTCACAAAATTATGTCGTGATGTGCCTGGGAATCGAATGTCACTGTGTCTATTTGTCAAAGAAACATCCCCAGTCAAACCGTATTGGCAAAGTTTAGAAAGTGAGCCTAGAAGTGGAACTCCTCGAAGCACCTCAAGCCAGCAAGACAACACAGTATTGTAAATGTTGCTGAGCAATATCTATTTGTGAACTTTGAATTTTAGCGTCTCGTCACGATATTGTTGAACCAAGAATCATGACTAGATCTACGCCTATGACTAGTGTCTGATGAATACTTTAGATGGAAAGGGAGACATTAAAAAAAACACACTTGAAATCTTTGATAGGTGTCTAATAAATAAGTCTAATAAATAATCAAACCTACCTTTGAATGATGGGAGATTCAGTTATGCTTACTTTTCTTTTTCTGTATTTTATCGGTATCCAGTGAATAGGTACTCCTGATAGGGAGGGGAACAGATGCAATGATGCATGCATTTTTTCGAAACCTAAATAATACATTTTATTGGGAGAAAACTTTTTTCACATCAGCCTAATCCCTCCATCCTCCTTGAATATGGCACCGCCGCGACCCCTTTATCTCGGGCTACTCAGACTTCTCACTACCAACTCCATTGTGCGAAAGCAGCACTAATGATAGATTATTTTAAAATTCTCCTCAACGACAACCGAAGCCTTAAAATGCATATGTTTATAGAACATTTTCTGCTCAAAGTTACATTTTCTTTCATTTCCCATAATATCTATATAAATTCGTGTTACACCCTGTATGATGTTACGGCTGTCAAAGAACAACCCATGATTAGAGCAGTAGGTTTTTATTGTAAAAATATCTGAAATGGACTTAAATGAGAAAGTCACCTTTCATATTTCTTATCCTTTCAGCTACTTATAATATGCACATGGCAGTAGTTCTGGGCGTACATGTGAAACTAATTTTAATTAATTTTTGTTTAGAGGAAATGTATAGCTACAAAAAGATTAGCCCAAAGAAAGCTTTAATGCAAGTAAGCCTTTCACAGGATGATATGTGTAATGGGGAGATTCCCGCATTACATTAGGTAAGCGTGTAGCATGAACGTCAGGCAAACCAATACACAGTATTACACACAGCTCTCTCTCTCTCTCTCTCTCTCTCTCTCTCTCTCTCTCTCTCTCTCTCTCTAGCACCGACACCTCTCTCTCTCTCTAAGCAATCTCTCTCTCTCCACTCTCACCTCTTTCTCTCCATTCTAACAGGTAATGAAAATGAGAGAGTCGCACATAACATTAACATTTATTAACAATGAATAAATAATTAATCAATCAAGTAATCAAAGTCTTACAGACTAAACTCAAAAAACCCCGAACAGTTAAAACGTCTGATAGTAATGGTAGTCACCATTAAAGTCTACACCCCTCTGGGAACTCTGTCCCCCTCCATTGCCAGTTCTGCCAGAACCATCTGTTTCAAAGACACAGAACACATCCCGGTAAAACAAAGTACACACACAAGATTAACAATCA